>NC_134702.1:86105316-86325316 GCF_043290135.1 Rhipicephalus microplus | reverse complement strand
CGTAGCCTGATTTTATCTTGATTAAGTGCGGCTGATGAAACAAAAATCATGCATACATAGCTAAAGCTTTTCTTTTCTTCAGTACGCCCTTTATGTTTATTTTCTATAAACCATTTAAAATGGGTGCTGTTAATGACTGTTTACATATTGTGTCCTTGCGTAGGTATGCAACTGTTGATCTAAATCGAGCTTCTAGCTGATTTTGATGTCTCAAGGAGACAGTGCAGCACCTCTAACATTTCTGATCGAACTTGCTCAATAAGGGAATCAGAAATTTTCTACCGTTGAAAACAGGACGTAGGAAGGCGCTTTATAGGGTACAGTCTCTGCTCCCGAAGACTTGAAAGTAGCTGCAGGCCTCTGTGTCGTGAGAACTCCATTAATACCAGCTGCTTGTGTCTCTCAGTATTATAGCATAATAGGTTATGAACTCACAACAGTAGCCAATTTGGTCGTACTGTCGTACGCCACCAAAGGCGACGTTTGTAGTTATCACGTATTGTGAGAAGAAAAGCCGGGGTTTGAGCCAAAAATAAACGCAGGCAGTATAAGTGGCGGCCAGGTATTTTATCGCAGAAATTAGCTGGCGCTTGAAACTTCGCAAAAATAAAGTATTTAGTAAATTACTTACCTTGTAAAACTCACTTCCCCAACCCATTTACCAAAGCGTCGGTTCCAGACTCGATGTTGCTTTGTGATATAATACCTTATGATGAGCCAAGTCTATAGAGGGTGAACGGATAGTACAAAGATCACTCTCCTGCCGTAGTAGCGTTCCCTAGCAGAGAGAGCTTCTACGATGGTCATAAGACCATAAAACCATGGTCCTAATATGTCTTCTGCAGTTTATACTGCGTTGTCAAAGCGAAGGTCGTGAAAACAAAAAGTTTTTAATTTGTAAGTGTTGTTTACCTTCAGAAAAGTTCAAGGTCAGCATCACTCTGGCCTTGAAAAAATATTGATTTTAGCCATACTTCGTTCCTGCGTCTTGCAGTTCACCACCAGAAGATTATCCACCGTGACATCAAACCATCAAACCTGCTGCTGGATGAAAAAGGAAGGGTTCAGGCAAGTACAATATTGAAGAATAAAAAGTATGACGACTCATTGTATCTACAGAAGAAGGAATCGAACATTGTTTGAAAATAAAAGCCGCGCAGCAGAAACTCCTCGGCAGCGTATATTACCTTGTGCTTTCATCATGATGAACTGCTCACAAAAACTCAAGACAAATCATGAAACGAAAGACAACAATACTCAATGTGTGTAGTAAACTATATTGCCTGCTTTTCGCGCATTTAGCGGCAAATATTAAAAAAATGATTACAAGAGACAATTAAACCAGTAAACTACTGCATGAGAGGAGGTTATTGAAAACATAACATTGTTATAATCCAAATAGTTCAAGATTCCGACAAACTATGAGTATTGCATGACCCTGTAAACTGATAGTTGCTAGTCGCATGTCACGGGAAACTTCTCTCTGCACGACTGTTTTCAAAGCTAGTCCGCCAGCTATACGGAGAATTCAAGCGTTCGGTACTCGGGTATTGCTCATACAGCGGAGTACTGCTATGGTTGGTATTCGCAGATCGCAGACTTTGGCGTGTGCAACCAGTTTGAAGGAGTGGACGCCCTGCTGTCTGGGACAGCGGGTACGCCGGCCTTCGTTGCGCCGGAAGCCCTCAGTGGTAAGCGAGCCAGTCGTTCACTATGAAAAAGAAAATCTTTGGCCCACATGTGCAAACCCTAAACATTCTGAAACAAGCTAAAGCATTCGTAAGGGGATAGTTTGACATATATTGATGCTGCATCTATTCCTATCAAATATTACTAATTGACAAAAGAAGTTTAAACGCTCCTATATTTAAACGAACATAAGTACGCTATAAATGAACGGAGGCATGACTGCCACCGTAGCTCAGTGGCAGAGCATCAGACGCGTTATTTGAAGGTCGCTGGTTCGAATCCGACCGGTGGCACGTTATCTTATCGTCCACTTTTCTTTCTTGGCGTTCGCATAAGAATTACTTCTAATGACATGCCATATACTTTTTTAGCATGATTGCCTGTCAGTTCTTATTACTATGGTGCCTAACAAAAAAACTAACCGTTCAACTTTTGCTTTTTCCCCTAATTGCTGAAAAGTAATTGCAAAAAACTAAATTTGGAGAATTGAGTCTCTTCAGTACTTGACGGCATAGCTTTTACACACTACTGGAAGGAAGTCTAGCGCAGCGAAAATGGGTTTTTCTAGTGCACATGCACAGCCAATTTTGAAATGAACAATAAGTGGTATATTTAGGTGCCTAACGAAACCGTTGCGACTACAAAGGCTTCATGGCTTTTCAAGCTGATAATTTCTAATAATTTATACGTATCTATAACAACTAAGTTTGCATTCGCTATGGTGAAACACTCGTCAATCACTACACAAACTTGCCTTGGTGAACTGGGCACGAGAAATTTTCATAAGAAAATATTCTAGCCAATAACTGCGCCGGTTATTTTAGCGACGCCGGCTGACAAATCAGAAAACGCATTTATGGAAGGAAAACTTTGTGTAATCCACCTCTGGTCTACTCGTCTACTCTGAGACTCATCACCTTTGCGTGCACCCAATAACACAATTTTTTGAAAGTTTAGCGAGGTACGGATTCATGGACCCATCCTGTTAAAAGTGAGAATATACATGTTCAATCGTAGACATGTACGTGTTATATGAATATAAGTTCTGTACGTGCGCAATAGACGAGCTAGTATTAAGTGAAGCTGCTTTAGCTTTGCGTAATCTGTCTGTGTTGACCGAACACTATTATCAACTGGCACACGGTCTGTTCGCCCTGTTCTTGATCTCCTGCTCCGCTCCCAGAACACGTACGAGCATCAGTGTCTCTAGCATGGCCTGTAATAACTCTGATAGGTGAGATAACGTCTACTGAGAAATAAAGAAAGAAGGAAACAGAAAAGAAAGAAGAAAGAAAGAAGGAAGAAGAGAAAAAAAGAAAGAAAGAAAGAGAGAAAGGAAGAAAGAAAGAAAGAAAGAAGAAATAAATAAATAAATAAAGAAAGAAAGAAAGAAAGAAAGAAAGAAAGAAAGAAAGAAAAAATACGCAGGCAAATAAATTCCTGCCTCTACAATTCTTCACAAAGCAAGATTGGAACACGCGTACCTTTGATTCCAAGACGCACGTCCTAATAACATGGTTATTCAGATGCTTTCTTTCGTGGTATTTATTACGATGGTTATTTGAAATTATCATAAACATGATGACGTAGGGATGCATTCACTCCACCACAACAATGCACAAGCGCAGCAAAACAAGCATTCGACGTCTAACCTACATGCATTGTACGAGTCAAGAAAAGCGGGAAAAAGACTTCAAAGTATTGCTCGTTGTCGTCTTCTGACCGCTGATATGTCAGCTACGTAGCAATATGTCGCGCAGTGAGGCTTGTAAGAACGAACATGTCATCAGGATGGGGGCGCCAGTTTTGTCTGGTGTTAAGTTCTTTATAAGTCTGCCGTTAGCAGAGCATAAGCATAACCTTGTTTATTATGGTGTAGCGAAATGTTGGGAAAGGTCGGTAAGTGAGTGTGAGGGGCCGAAATTGATGGTGAGGAGGATGGAAAGGATGAGAGGAGAGAACAAAGCATGGCTCACACAAATTGTGAAAGCGAGAATAAGAGAAAAAAAATACAGAGATAAAAAGTTGGCCCCGTATCTGCATGTTAATTTGCAAATGTCGTCCAAAGACGATCGTCTTGCGTCTAGAGACTGTGAACAAAACGTTTATTTGATGTTCTGCGCAAGAAAATCGGTGAATGGTATTCTGAAGGCGCTGCGTTAGAGTGCCCCGAGCGTGCAGCGGAGGCGAACGAGCGCGCCAAGTCATGTCACATGTGAGACATGAGCGCTATCTGGCAGTTATCTTGCAAAACAAAACGCGTGGCTCTGAGATGGGCGCGCACGCCCGTCTCAGAGCCACGCAAGCCACGCAAAGCGACTGGTAGGTGCCACCACCGTGTCGTCTTTTCAAAGCGTTGGCAACGCCTTGCTTTTCGTGCAAACGTTACACGGTCAGCGCCGCGTGATAAACGCTAGGGTCCTTAGAATAACTTATGTATGCCTTTTCTAGTAAAAGACGCGCATACAGAACATATACGTGTTGTTATGGTGTCTCTGATATGCGCGATAATTGCTTTTTAATTGACAATAGCACGAGTATAAACGCGGAACCATGAGCCACATTGATGGGGGCTGCAGATGAGGTCGGCCTTTAGGGATATCTGCTGCTGCCGTTTAAAGTGCCCGGTACCGTTAAGGGTGGACAAACAGACAATTGGACAGACAGACAGACAGACAGACAGACAGACAAAAATTTTTGCTTCGAAGGTCCCCCCAAAAAAACCACCGTCTTTAAAAACTTGCGAAAAGGGAGCAAGCATCGAGACCAGATACCGCACCTCGTGGCCAAGCAATCCGTGCATGCGTGGTAGCATCAGCCACGCCCACTGACGGATACATCGCGGGAAACCTCTGCAGCGCATAGCCTGGGTTCGCAATACTGTGCAGAGACTGTCATGGGACGTCCTAAGAAAGTGCGCACTCCCGAGGAGCGAGCCGCTTTAATGTAACCTGGGCATGTCAGTCGACGGGGAGTACCAGTGGTGACAGGCACGAGCTTATGCTGTACCAAGCTTTACATGACTTATGCTAAACTTCCCGCACCTTTAAAGACGATAGTCTTTCTTGGGGACCTCCGACGCAAAAATTTTGGTCTATCTAACTGTCTGTACCATTCTCTGTTTGTCCACTCTTAACGGTACCCTAAACCATATAGTTTCCTAATATACACTAGAGGGAACTCTGGCGCTAGTGTCTATGGGAGCTGCAACGCACGGCGCTTCAGCGAGCATGGACATGATGGGTAGTACAGACAATTGTCTGATTTGCGTACTTCTGGCCTGCTTCTGGCTCCGTGTGTGTTCGTGTGGCTTGGAGCTGTTTTCTCACGAAACAAAAATGAACAAAAGCCCAGTGGTTGCGTTTCACCTACTTATTATTTTAGACTTACCATTTCGAATCAGATCACGAAGTTCGACAGGGCTCGTTCTTTTCTTCGAAACGAAACCGTAAGCAGCAATAAACGAAGTCGCAAGTTCGATTCGCCGCCCGCAAGTACGAATACTACGCAAATGTGTGTACTACCCGTCATTCCCATGGTCACTGAAGGATCGCAACGCCAGAGACCCCTTTAGTTAACTTTGTGTGTTTAGAATAAATGTTTAAAGATTCAGAGTACATGGTACTCTACTATACGGGAGAGCAGAAGGCTGTCCAAGTACGGCATCAAAGTGGCCAAACGATACTCCAGAAGGCCAACCTCATCCGCAGCGCCCACCAATATTGCTCAACGTTCAGGTTCCTACTTGTGCAATTGTCAATTTCCGCGTCGGCAATTAGGCAATGGCTAGGCAATGCCGCGTCGTACGTATAATTCTCATGGTCGCTTAACGATCGTAGCGCCAGTGTCTCCTTTAGTTAACTTTAAGAAACCCTATGCTCCCCTCTCGGCTTTAGGCATTCCTTCCCGCGGCGTCAACACCACGCACCATTACGCATAAGCGTGCCCTTACCCTCTCTCTCCTGCGCCCCCTTTCTCTCACCTCGCAACACCGACGCAGAGAGCATGTGCTAGACAGTCTCTTGATTGAAAACACCACCGACTATCGCACTGCGCAACCATTCACTGGCCACCGCGTATATCCTCCTGAGTTCCAGCTATGGCGATTTGTCTAATATATTGGACATCAAATACTCTATCACTACAAAGATTTTAGCATGTTTTTTTTTTCCTGACAACCAGCTGTCCAATATTTTCGGACATCTACTAGTGCCCTCTACAAAGTTTTGTCGAAATCGCATCACGAGATCCCGAAACAAAGAAGAAAACATAAGACCTTAACAGACCAGTGTTCTAGAAGTTTAACGGCAAAAATTAAGGTCCACTTTTTCTGCAGTTTTTTAATATTTGTTCAATTTTGAATAATTACTTGCAGTTATTCCAGAAATTGTCACAATTTTGTTCAGTAACCTTGCTTTGGGTTGCTTCAGGCCCACTACGTAACGCTTTAATAAAGGTTCAGCGTCCAATCATTTGGACATCACGCCATACCAAAACCACAGGCATCACGGAAATAATAAGCTTCACTTTTTATCTTCGTCATCTACACACCAAGTTGTGAAAGTTTCAGGAAAATCTGTAGATCAAAATTCAACCCGGAAGTCGGGATGATATAAGCACTGAATCATCGCCTCCAAGGTAGTGCTGGTAAGACCTTTCTCTTGTGCGTTGTTCAACAATAAGAATTCGCTGCCTGCGCGTTAAGCAAATGTAGACTGTGGGTCAATTTATTCAATACCAGTGATATGTCTTGCACTGCCCATTAGCAGTGATTGACATGCTCCAGTAGAAATCAACAGTTCATCGCTGGGTGCTTTGCGCCTCCTCAGTTTTTTTTTCCTGCGCAACGCTGTGTTGAGCGCCAGCTGTAATGTCGCCGCCTGTGTAAGCGTTAACGCCTGCTGCTTCGCATCTACACATGGTTTTCTTTAGCAGGAGAAGGCCTAAATTTTTTCACAACTTCTTCTTTGGCTGTTAGGGGCGAAGCTCTTTAGAGCGGCACCCGTTCGTCCCTTGTAGTGGTGCGTAACATGTCCCACGCTTTGACCTTCAAGGTGGTCCCGTTGGGAGATTTCTCTTGTGTGTTGTTCAGTAATAAAAAGTTCGCAGCGTGCGCGTTAACTAAAAGCCGAATCCTCCCGTTTCTCATTTCCCATTAGCAGCAATTGGCATGTACATTGAGCACTATCTGACAAGAAAGGGTTGCTACGGGCGTAACCGCATTGGTTTTAGAAAGGTTTAGCGAGAGTTGGGCCGCAGTGCCATGAATACAGTGAACTAGTATATACATTGATCTCGAGGTGGTTAAAGGTAGGAAGTAGACACGAAGCGCAAGCCGTAAGAAAGTGTGCGTGTGCCACCTGTCATTTAGTCCTCTGAATGTTCGCTGGATGGCGGTGCTTCTGTATGCGTAATATATGATGAAAAGATGCGAGATGGTGGTAGTTGAAGTGTTGAACAGATGGACGAACGGACACAAAGACAGATGCATGGTCGGACGCACGGATGGCTGCACGGAGGGATGGACGCATGGACGGACGCAGGGGCAGATGCATGGACGAGCGCAGAGTTGGACGCACGGATGGACGTGCGCACGCACGAACAGACGCAAGCACGGAAAGGCGGATGGACGCATGGACGGTCACACAGACGAACGCATGGACAGACGGAAGCAAGAACAAATGAACGGACGCTTGCTTCTCCCCACTCTCCATCAATCACCCCGTGGATATGCTGCCTTTTTTTTTGTTCAAAGCCCTTCTGTGCTTGTTATTATTATTTAAGTAATGCCATGTTAATTAAGCTCGATGTTCTGTGTGTGATTAAGCTGGAAGCATACATTATTTCATGTGCACAGCTTATTCCATTAGGTTTTTTTTTGTAACTTCCAAAAAAAAAAAGCTTGGCACAAGGACATGAGAATTCCTGCCCGCACGTTCTTTATTTCCGCCAATGATGGAGGTAAGGGGGCGTGGGGTGAGAGCGAAAAAGCATTGGGGTGACTTGAACTGCCATCGTCTCTAATGGTGAACATATCAGAAGACTGCACGTGTTTTTAACAAAAGTGGACATTCAAACGTTAAACCAAGTGCTGCGCGGGGTTAACTGCCTCACAGCATCGAATTATTGTGAGATTTGCTTGTAATTTTACGGAGATGTTCATTTAGGGCTATTGTGTTTTTTTTTTACTGCTTCGGTAATTATGAGAGTTGTGGTAACGGTTAGATACTCGGGGCTTCTGCAAACTTCATATTCGCGAGCATTCATACGTGCAGCGCTTTCCAAATCCAATTTCGTTCGCCCATCACATTCGATATTTGAACAGGGCAAAATCGGCGGAAAGTTTTGCAAAGTCCTGTTGCGCTGATGTCCTTTGAGTGGGCAAATCACTTTCGTGTTTCTGACATCGAACCGATCGATTACCTGCACCGCTAGAAGGCACTTTCTTCCCGTGTTCGCTTCCGAGAGAAGTGCAGGTGCCGTTCCTTTGTAACACTAATAAATTCAGTCACTCGCTTCAAAAGAAAAATAAAGGTAACAGAAAATATATCATGGTTTAGAGGACCCGCCGCATTTGAAACAGCCGACAGTAAATGAATTGATTTTTCCAGGGTACCATTGCAAACCGCAGCGCTAGTGGTGAGCTTTTTAGTGCTGCCACTACGTTTTCTTTCTATCTCTTCCTCTTCGTTAGTAATTTACGCTGTTTAGAAACTACGAAAGCAAGTATTGGTGTGTCGGGAAGCACCGGTACTATTAGGAAGTGTTACGGTGCAACCAACTGAAGATGTAGGCATGGCAACTGAACTCCGAGCTATATATATACAAAAAACACTGGCAAACTTGGAACGTGTGATGAAGCTCCTCTGCTCGCACCCATGTTATCGAAGGAAAACATGCGATTGAACGTCTTAACGCCCCTGTTCAAAAACTGTAGTGTCACTACGCAGTGTCGCATCGTAGTCGACATTTTGAGTTTTCATTCGCTGTTCTCAACGCACCACTAGGCCTGGGCAACAGCTGGAGGGAGCTGGGTTTAGTTGACGAATGAAATAAATGGGTTGGGCACTTGAGATGAGAGAGATTGTCACTTATACATAAGCATGAAGAGATGAAAAGCGTGGCAGCGTAGGCGTATCAGCATTGCGATCGTTGTCTTGTGCAAAGGGGCATCATTGCCAGTCGACGAAGCGACTCGAACAGCTGTAAATGCGTTCCAAGTAAATGCGGATGTTAGGGTATTTCCCAGTAACATCCTGACAAAAAATATGTCTGTCGTAGTGATGTCTATGGGGGCTTCATGCTGAAAGGAGACAGTGAGAGAAGCAACGAATAAAGGCGACGAGGGCTCCGCCCCTGGAATGCCGGAGGCTTATAAATGAATGAAGGGACGAAAAAAAGGGACAGTCAATGCCCAAGATGGGCTGGCGTCACTCGGTTGAAAGCCACAGTCTTGTCATACTCGCAAACATGGGTCTCGAAGGCGTTTTCTGCAAGTAAAATCGCGTGAAAGGAGCCTTAGTTTGAAGGTTTTAATGGCGACTCAATAGACTCGCATTGCATAAAGACGTGCGTGGCTGTGTTTCTTGCCGGGAAACTGAACACGTGTAGCTCGCAGGTAATTTGTGGGAGTGTAGGTCGAAATAAGTCATGCTAGCATTGTAGGCTCTCTAGAGCCCGTATTTACAAACCGATCACATCCTTATTTCAGATTGTCATCTTTATTATATACTTCAGATATATATATATAAGGGAAAGAAGTGCATACCTTAGGGCTTGTTTTTCCGTGTTCTGACACAATATTAATGAGATCTAACCGACAGTAATGCCAACTAATGTATAGGGGAAGTTATTAGAACCAATGGAATGTAAATAAGAAGAAAGAAAAGTGGGTGAAAGAATAACCAGCCGTGAGAAGGAATCGAACCTACGACCTTCAAATAACGCGTTCGATGCTCTCTCTCTCTCTCTCTCTCTCTCTCTATATATATATATATATATATATATATATATATATATATATATATATATATATATATATATATATATATATATATATATATATATATATATATATATATATATATATATATATATATATATATATATATATATATAGTAAAGCAACGTTTTTGGCTGTAAGACACTTCTTTTACTTGCCGAGCCTCTGCCCCACAACACAGGACAGACTGATTGATGATGATGAGCATGTACATGTAAGATGACGCGTTTGAATAGTGCTCACACTTATTTTCCCCCCACGCGTAAGCGGTCAGCCCGGACGCGTCTTAGACGGAAGCGGAACGTGGAACGAATGGCTTCAGACGTGATACGTGGACAATCTCCGAACCACGACAGCGACGATCCAAAGAAAGGTCGGTGGGAGTGACACGATAGTTCACTGGGGACGTTTGTTCATTGATTGTATATGGTCCAATGAAGCGTGACTGAAACTTGTCATGCAATCCAGGTGTACGAATGGGCGTCCAAAGCAACACTTCATCCCCTGGACTGAAGGAGACGTCGCGATGAGAGCTGTCGTAGCGTTGCTTGCGATCTTGCTGATTGGCTTCTGTATTAAGGCGAGCCTGTTGGGGATATTCTTCGAGCCTTGTGATGAACTGCTCTGATACGGTTGCAGAGGCGTCGGTGGGCACAATTAGGAGAGAGACGCCGATGGTGAATGTCGGTGAAGGGCCGTACACGAGGTGGAAAGGCGAGTAGTCAGTAGTTCTTTGAACAGCGGTGTTATGGGCGAACGTCACAAAAGGCAAAATTGTATCCCAGTTGTCGTGGTTTGTTGCGATGTACATCGACAGCCTGTCTGTTAGTGTCCGATGAAATTTCTCTGTCAGCCCTTTAGTTTGGGGATGGTAGGCTGACGTCGTCTTATGTACTGCGCCATAGGTTGTGAGCAGGATTTCGATTATGGTGGACAGGAACGTCTTGCCGCGATCACCCAGGAGGACGCGACGTGCACCATGACGCAGTACAATGGCGTTGAGAAAGAAGTGTGCGACGTCTGAAGCAGAACTTGTGCGTAGTGCAGCAGTCACTGCGTATCGTGCCAGGTGATCGACAGCAGTCACAATCCAACGATTACCTGCTGGCGTGATGGGGAGAGGTCCGAGTAGGTCTATGCCAATGATGGCAAATGGAGTCTCGGTACACGGGATAGGTTGCAGAAGGCCAGCAGGACACGAAGTTGGTCGCTTCCGCCGTTGACACAGATGGCAAGATGCAACGTACTTGGCCACAAAGGTAGAGATGCCTGGCCAGAAGAAATTGTTTCTGTGCGGCTTTGTGTTTTGTGAAATCCCAAGTGGCCTGCACATGGGTCGTCGTGAAAGGCTTCGAGGACTCGATGACGTAGAGAACGCGAAAGTACTGGAACCCAGCGGTGTCCATCAGTAGTGTAAACGTAACGATGGAGCACATTGTTATCGAGCTTAAATTGCCGTAGTTGTCGGCACAATATAGCATTAGGAGTAGGTGATACGCCATTTAGGCGTTGAATAATGCGATTGCAATATAGAATATCACGCTGGCGTGTGGCGAACTCGGTGTAGCGATTTGAAGCCGGCGTGTCGATAACCGCAAGGTGTGATAATGTGAGGGGTGACGCAGTGCCTTGACCTCCAGACGAGCGATAAGCTGACGTACTTAATGATGAAAGTGGAAGGGGACAGCGAGAGAGAGAATCTGCATCTTGGTGTCTTTTGACAGACTTATAGATGACGTCAAAATCGCACTCTTGTAGCGGAGCACCCCACGACCGAGGCGACCAGACAAGTTTCGCAGTGTCGAGAGCCAGCACGACGCGTGGTGGTCTGTAATAACCGTGAAGTGGCGTCCGTAAAGATGTGGCCGAAATTTTTGTATGGCCCAAACGACAGCAAGGCACTCCTGCTCAGTTATGGAGTAGTTCTGTTCAGCAGCCGTAAGAGCACGACTAGCATACGCTATAACTCTTTCCCGTGAAGTGGCATCCCGCTGTAGAAGAACTGCACCAACGCCATGGCAGCTCGCGTCGGTGTGCAGACATGTAGGTGCGTTCTCGTCGAAATGGCACAGAACAGGGTCGGACGTTAAAGCATTCTTGAGGGCTTGAAAGGCACGCTCGCAGTCGTCGTTCCAAGCGAAAGTTATACGGATCAGCTTGTGCTTATACGGATCAGTTATACAGCTTGTGCAGTGGCGACTCGATGGCAGCAAAATTACTAATGAAGAGGCGGAAGTAGGATGCCAGGCCCAGGAAACCTCGTAGGTGTTTCTGATTTTCTGGCCGAGGGAAGCGTATCACGGCAGCAAGCTTCTCAGGATCCGAACGAATGCCATCTTTGCTGACAAGGTGGCCCAACATCTTGATGTTCTTGTTGGCGAAATGGCATTTTTTGCGTTAAGCTGAACTCCAGCACTAGAAATACACGTCATAACTTCGTCCAAACGATCAAGATGCTGACGAAAAGAAGAGGAGAAAATGACGATGTCATCTAGATAACACGGACATGTTTTCCATTTTAGGCCGCGTAGAACTGTGTTCATCATGCGTTCAAACGTGGCAGGAGCGTTACATAAACCAAATGGCATGACTTTGAATTCGTACAGCCCGTCTGGTGTTGCAAAGGCAGTTTTTTCTTTGTGCGCTTCGTGCATAGGTATTTGCCAATAACCAGACCCTAAATCGAGGCTGAAGAAAAATTCAGCACCTTGCAGAGAGTCAAGTGCGTCGTCGACTCGTGGCATCGAGTAGACGTCTTTGCGCGTTATCTTATTAAGTGCTCGATAATCGACGCAGAATCGCACCGAAGCATCCTTCTTTCGTACTAGCACTACAGGTGATGACCACGAGCTGGACGAAGGCTGGATAACGTCTCGTTTGAGCATATGAGCAACGTAGTTCTCGATGATTTTCCGCTCTGCGGATGACACTCGATATGGGCGGCGGCATACGATTGTATTGCCTTTCGTTTCAATTCGATTCACGGCGACAGAAGTGCGATCCATAAGCTTGGAAGATACATCAAATGAAGCGCTGTGTTTTTGAAGCATACCCAAAAGTTCTTGTTTTTGCGCTGACGTGAGATTGGGATTTATTGTGGCTGTCAAAGCAGCCGTTGTAGCATGGTCATCAGTACTCATAGAGAAAGATGGCGAGTCTGCGTGAAGGGGCACCAGAGAAAGTGGTTCGGTATCTGTGAAGCAAACCACACGGGTGCCCTGGGGCAGTGCAACAGGCAATGAAGTAGGGTTAACTGCCGTAACTAATGCTCTGCCATCACGAAAGCGCACCAGGCTAGGAGCGATGGTAAGTCCACCAGAGATGTAACGTCCACACGGTGCTAGGAACACATCACCAGCACGGATCTTATCTGATGTCAGGGTCAGGATATGCTCATTACCTGGAGGAATAAAACAGTCATCAGCGGTGACAAAACGCTGGCTAAGGGTATAGTTATCAGACGAAAGCGCAGTATCTGACATGCGAATGACCCTCTGACGGCAAGATATCACGGCTGAAGCTGAGGAGAGAAAGTCCCATCCTAAAATGAGCGCATTGGTACACGATGACAGAACGACGAACTGTATATGGTGAAGGATGCCCTCAATAAAAACTCGTGCTGTGCAAACACCAGAAGGCTGAACAAAAACCGCACTAGCACAGCGAAAGGGAGGTCCATCATACGGTGTCTTTACTTTGCGCAAACGGAAACACATGTCCACACTAATAACTGAGAGCGATGCACCTGTGTCCACCAAGGCTTCAGTCCATATACCCTCTACACACACTGAAAGTACATTTGAGGGGCGTGCCGGAGGAGTTCGATGCAGTCCGCAAAATGCAGCTTTCTCTCCTGAAGCTGCACTGTTTAGTTTTCCGGGCGATGATCAGACGCCGTGGTAGCCGGACGAAGTGGTGACGAGGAACGACACATAGGTGGTGGTGGTGGTGAAAACATTTAATAACCATTAAATGGTTACAGAGAGGTGATTGGGTTGGGGCCTTATTGGCCTCCTACCCTCACAGCACTAGGTGGAACCCCTATTCCGGGGCTCCATTGGCAAGCAACGCTGCTCGCGCCCGTTGAACCAGAGCCTCTTGGGCCTTCAGGTCTTGACAGCCGAGCAGGGCCGCCTCCCAGTCCTCTCTCGTGGGATTGGGGTTGGGGGGGATAGATGGATTAGACTGGTACGCCCAGACGATGTGAAAGGTGTCAGCCACCTCACCACAGCCTCCTTTTAAAACTGTTTAGCAATACTGTACTGTGCCCGGCGGTGCTAAAACATTTCAATTCATCCTTTGATGGCACGTGCCAGTTCTGTGGTGAGGTGGCACATAGGTGACGGGGAGTGACGGCGCGAGGAGCGGAAGGTACTGGCTGCATCAAAGTGCTGTGGAGAGGGTGAGCGCCGTTGGTACAGTTGGCATGGGTGGCGATGTTGTGGAGCAGGGGCAAACTCCTCCCTCTCGAAGTCACCATAGCCACGCCTTTCGTCTTGTTGACGTCGACGACAGAACCACGAGATGTGGCCGCGTATTCCGCAATAATAGCAAATCGGTCTAGATGGACGCCAGGCTTGAAAAAAAGAAGGCGTTGCTCTTGGGGCGAGGACATTCAGTGAAGGCTGCATAGTTGACCCATACTGTGGTGATTGCTGAGGAGGTGACGCTGCAACCACCTGAGCGTACGTCGGCTTTGGAGTGGTATGCGAGCTCGGGACTTGTTCACGTCATGGACGCTAGTTCCTCCCTCACATTATTGCGGAGGTTGCCTGCAGAAGGCATCATGCGGAGCTCACAAGATGACGAGGTGGCCTGGAGCTGCAGCTCCTCGCGGATCATGGACCGTATCAGCGCACGGAGCTCACCGTCATGCGTTGGCCTGATATCTGCTGTTTCAGGTTGTAAACATATCAGTTGAAGGTCATCGAGTCGCTGACACGTACTGATGATATCGGCGACCGTGGTCGGGTTCTTTGCCGCCAGAGCGTTAAATGCGACGGCGCCTATGCCCTTGAGCAAGTGGCGAACACGGTCATGCTTCGCCATCGAGCTGTCGACGTGACGGGATAGGGCGAGGACATCTTCAATGTACGAAGTATAGGACTCGCCGGAGTGCTAGACGCGTTCGGCAAGCTTCCGTTTGGCGATGTCTGCACGTACAGAAGGGTTGGCAAATATCTGATGGAGCTGCTTCCTAAAGGTAGGCCAGTCTGGGAAATCCAACTGATGGTTGAGAAACCATGTTTTAGCGAAACCCGTCAGATGGAACGGTACGCGGGACAGCTTGACAGAATCATACCAATAGTTAAGCGCACTCACACGGTCGTACTCATCCAACCAGTCTTTAACGTCTTCACCGCGAAGGCCGGCGAACATTGGTGGATGTTTTTGAGGGGCGGTGACAGTCCAAGAAGGCATTCCCAGGGGTGCAGGTGTGGTGGATGGAGCCGTGTTGTTGTGCTCGTCCTGCGACTTGACCGTAGGCTGACAGCGCAGACGGCTACCTGACCGGAGCTCCAGGAATGGTTCATAGTCGAAGGTAACGAAAAAGCGCTGCAGGGAGAAGACCAGCGGACCGGAAAGCACTCTCCACCACTTGTAAAGCAATGTTTTTGGCTGTAAGACACTTCTTTTAATTGCCGAGCCTCTGCCCCACAACACAGGTCAGACTGATGATGATGAGTATGTACATATAAGATGACGGGTATGAATAATGCTCACAATATATATATATATATATATATATATATATATATATATATATATATATAAAGTGTGAAACGATTGCGAGTACTTCGTATTCAACTATGGGAGAGCAGTGCACCGTCCCTTACTAAAACCAAGGCATTACGCCCAAATAAAATCAATTGCAGGAGCATAAACCAGCAAGCAAAAGAAATATATTTGATGTTGCTTTGTGGGCGTTGCATCCAGACTTGATTTTAAAGCGTATTAAAGGGACAAGTTATCAGTTTGGTATAACTATCGTTGAAGCGCAAGTAGAAACACAAAGGAATAGGGGACAAGCACCTGCCTATATATTATTCTCTTTTCGAAAAAACTTCTAGTTGTGAAAAATTGCTTGTTCTCTATTTTTGTGTGTGTCTGTTTTTTTGTGCGCTTGAACGATCGTTATACGATGTATATCTAACTAGCCCAACTTTCGATTTTGTTGCAAGCTATCGGTTAACCGAGTGATAAGGATGAGGTTGGTTTATGAATACAGGCCCCCGTGCCAGGAGCCGTCCTTCCCACTTACATACTTAGCGTGACACCCAAATATGGTGCGGCGTGAGTTTTTGCATACGGTTTAGCGCGACAATAGAGTGCATGGCCCTTTGATGCGTAAGGATTCTTTGGTTAGATCTTAACGAAAAATGTCTGTGAGTGTAGCTGCATGTACAAACGTGGCACAGCAATGTAAAAATAACAATTGACGCAGAAGGAGTGTACGCAATCCATTTTCCGAAGGAAACAACCCTACCATACAGAGGCTTTGGCGGCTATTTTTATTCATAAGATGGCTGATATCGGCTTCTGTTAACTAATGACAGCTCAGGTTGAAAGTGTTTGCTGAATATAATGAAGAATGCCCAGTAATATTGGCTGTTCGATGCATGATGTTAAAGCCAGTTTGGCCAAACATTGCCAAATGCAGCCTGATGTTGGTTACATGCTGCAAATGCGAGTCAAAGATGAGTGTGATGCAAATAGAGCTTAGTAAACAGAAGGTATTTGCTTTTGCTATCCTGGGCAGGACAATGCGTGAGGGAAGACCAAGAGGGAAAAAAGAAAATATCTAGAGGAGGAAAAGGAGGAAGCAAATGAAGTAGAAACGCACACACGCGCGTACGTAAGAGTGACCTAATCTTTCAAAGAAGCAAGTTCCCGGCAGAAAATTCAGCAGTGTCCTTGTCATCCTCTAGGTTGAAGCTCAAATGTTCTGGCTTTCAAGCATCTTCTGATCGAAAACGACTGATTGTCAACGTGTGCAAACACAGCTGTGAGAGACTTTTTTCTGGAAGCTGTAGTAAGAAAAACGACATATGTGTATGATGGTCTATTACTAGTTTTCTCTCTGTGGTATAGCAGTCACGGGCAGCGCAGTCTGTCATTCTGTCAAGAATGACAAGATGAAGAAAAGAGGAAAAAAAAGAAGTCTTGAATGGGTAATTTAAAATGCTGGAATGAGGAAGAAGAAGAAGAAAAAGAAGAGGGCGCAGGGTGAGTGAAGAACGTGAGAGCCGGGACGTGGCGTTCGAGGGGCGAAGGGCTGCGGAAGTTCGGACTTGGTCTCGCTCCAGGCTCCCGCCCGAGCACCTGACTCGGCGAGCAGCGCAAGCAAGTACCGCTGCCCCTGGTTCGCGCCCGAGCACCTGACTCGGTGAGCAGCTCACGGAGCAACCGCTGATCCTGGATGGCAGTTCTCGCCCGAGCACCTTATTCGGCGAGCAGCGCACAGAGCAACCGCTGATCCTGGGCTGCAGTTCCCCGCCCGAGCACCCCATCGTCACGAGTATATGCTGAGGCCTGGCTCGCTCGTCGGGCGTTGCGAAATGAACCATAGAGGCTGATGGTACCAAACGAAAACTACCACTTCATTACCATGAAAATCACAAAACGAAATAACCACAAAAACACGCACACGTTGAAAAACACAGAAAAGGAGATGTCCTAATGACGCGTGTTTCAACGTCCGATTTCGTTGACCTTCTCTAAGTATCGCGCTTACAGTTGTGGCGTGGCCTCCGGTCCGCTGGGAGTCCCTCTCAGGCGTGATGACACGCAATATCGATGCTCAACGGTGGCGACGATGTTGAAGAACCACTACAGCGGTAGCTCCAGTGGTTTCTCGCCGAGGCAGGTGCTCGGGCGGGATACACTGCAGACAAGGGTCGGCAGTGGTTCCGGGGCGGCTCGCCGAGGTCTGCGCTCGGGCGGGAAACTGCAGCCCAGGATCGGCGGTGGTTCCGGGGCTGCTCGCTGAGATCAGTGCTCGGGCGGGAAACTGCAGCCCAAGATCAGCGGTTGCTCTGTGCGCTGCTCGCCGAGTCAGGTGCTCGGTCGGGAGCCTAGAGCGAGACCAAGTCCGAACTTCCGCAGCCCTTCGCCCCTCGAACGCCACGTCCCGGCTCTCATGTTCCTCACTCACCCTGCGCCCTCTTCTTTTTCCTCTTCTTCTCCCTCATTCCAACATTCTAATTTACCTATTCAAGACAACTTCTTTCTCTTCCTCTTTTCTTCATCTTGTCATTCTTGACAATGGTTCCCAATTTTTTGAGTTTTCGCTCCACGAAAACTGTCGTCCCCACTAGCACCATACACTTCACTGTACAACACAACACTTCCCTGCACGACCCAGCACTTCACGGCACATCTCGGCACTTCCCTTCACCGCACAACACTTCACTTCATGGCAAACCACGTCACTGCACGACATACTTAAATCCACAGTGGCACCACTAGACTTGCCTACACTAACACACACATCCATCTCCGTGAGTCACAGTCACACTTCACTGTCACCCCACATCAGCCATGAAACAATGATACTAGGTATGTGTCCGCACGGAGTTTCCTCTGTGGGACACTGGTTTTATAGGTCCTACAATGTCCACTGCGACTCTTTGAAAAAGTTGCTCAATAATAGGCGTAGTCCTCAAAGGTACCTTCGAGACCAAACCTTTTGGTGTGGTTCTCTGACGTGTCACAAGGTCGCACAAACCTTTTAATGTCGCTTTGCATGCACGGCCAAAAAAACTCTTCAGGGACTCTGCTAGTTGTCTTTCTTACTCCCTGATGGCCAGCCATAATGGTGTCATGTGCCAAGTCTAGAACAGCCCTTCGTAAACTCACCGGCACTGCTAACTGTCTCTTTTCCCCTCCCTCATGGGTCTTGACTATTCTGTACAACAGCCCTGAAAGCTTCTCTAACTTATGCACGACCCCGACTCCTCTTACAATAGATCCATTTGCCCTGAATCTCAAAACACCGTTGCAGCGTACTGTCCGCTTCCTGCATTCTCCCCATTTCTGGTGCAGTTATGTCCATGGCTGCTACTGAGTTGTTCTCCTTGATGCCCTCCTTTTCCTTTTCACTCTTGTTCCTCGTAGCTTTCTCCACGGCATAGGCGGAATCTTCCCTGGTATGCTGATCAACACATACCTCATCACGTTTATCCAAAACCTTATGAGGTTGGAACTCCGTACCCTCAGCGCACGTTGTAGTAGGCAATCTCCAGAGGAGATCCGGATCGTCAACTCCTCTGACCCCTGGCATATTACCGAGAATTAAGTCGTAAAGAGGGTCTTTGACACATCGGGCTTCAATCCAACCGCTGTAATACGGCGACAAAATCAGTACCCTAGCAACTGGCATCCGCCGTACTGTTCCATCAGCCAACCGAACCGGCTTTTCTGTACCCGTGATATCCGTTTCTGGCACCATGGATTCTCTTACAAGTACAATGATGGAGCCCGTGCCTCGAAGTACCGACACTTTATGTCCGTGCAACATGCCCACGACCACTGGCATAGCATCTTCGGCTTCTCCCGCCTTGACAGATGCCGTAACAGCACTTGTCTTATCCTTGTCCTCCTGGTCACGTAGTTTTTCCTGTCAGCATCAGCAGAGCTTTCATCTGCAACCATGCAAGCCGTTTTATTTCCTGACCGATTACGACAGGTTTCTGTTGTGTGCCCACGCTTTCCGCACAGGTCGCATTTCGACGATGAACTGTGAGTGCGACTCGTGGCACAATTTGCTGCTCTATGCCCAGTCTTGTCACAGAGGTAGCATTTGATTGCACTCCGGGTTTGCTCTTTCTCCTCTAAACCTTTCTCATCTTGGGCTTTCCCTAGATTCCTTTGACCTTGAGCTTCCAAATAACGGTCGGCGTGTTCGGACAGCTCAGCCACCGTCAAGTTTCGCTCCTTTATAATATTGCCACTCCCTTGTGACACGATGCCAGGAATTGTTCCGCAATCATGCTATCTCTTAGATCCTCGAATGATCTCCCTATGTTAGCCATCTCCAACCACCGATCGAAGTAATTAGAGATTCGAGCAGTGATCTGCTGGCCTGTCTCATTTTCCTGTGGTTTCGAGCTCCGGAATTTCTCTCGGAAACACTCGGCAGTTAATCTGAAGCATTGGAGCAGAGCCCTTTTGACCTTGTCGTAATCTAGCGCATCCGCTGCTGGCATCTGGCTAAAAACAGCCAATGCCTCTCCCGCAAGGCACATGCTCGATCCAGTCGCCCAATCACTCCTCTGCCAGCCTTGTCCTATCGCTATTCTCTCGAACCGCTGTATGTAAGCGTCGACATGATCTCGCCTTTCGTTAAAAGGTGTGATTAACTTACGCGGACTCAATTTTGGTGTCTGGGGTACCATCTCTGACCTATCTGGTACTTCCATACTAGTGCTTCCGCGCAACTGCATTTTTTTTCAATGAGCTCCTTTTCCAACATTGTGTTTTTATAAGTTCGCTCGTCTGCGGCTTTCGCTCTCTCTTCAGCGGCTTTCGCTCGCTCTTCATCATCTTTCGCGGCCTCTCGTGCCTGTGCACGCTCTTCACGTAATCTTTTCTGTTCCTCATGATAGAGCGTCATTATAGCCTCAGCCGATAATTCCGCAGCACTACCGGCTGCCATCAAGCGTTCCAGATCTATTTCACGGCTCCCGAGAGACCTAGGCGTGTGACAAAGTTACATGGATCCTGGCAGGCTCGCCATTGTCACGAGTATATGCTGAGGCCTGATTCGCGCGTCGGGCGTTGCGAAATAAACCATAGAGGCTGATGGTACCAATCAAAAACTACCACTTCATTACCATGAAAATCACAAAACTAAATAACCACAAAAACACGCACACGTTGAAAAACACAGAAAAGGAGATGTCTTAATGACGCGCGTTTCAACGTCCGATTCCGTTGGCGTTTTCTAAGTCTCGCGCTTACAGTTGTGGCGTGGTCTCTGGTCCGCTGGGAGTCCCTCTCAGGCGTGATGACACGTCATATCGATGCTCAACGGTAGCGACGATGTTGAAGAACCACTACAGCGGTAGCTCCAGTGGTTTCTCGCCGAGGCAGGTGCTCGGGCGGGATACACTGCAGACCAGGGTCGGCGGTGGTTCCGGGGCTGCTCGCCGAGGTCAGTGCTCGGGCGGGAAACTGCAGCCCAGGATCGCCGGTGGTTCCGGGGCTGCTCGCCGAGGTCAGTGCTCGGGCGGGAAACTGGAGCCCAGGATCAGCGGTTGCTCTGTGCGCTGCTCGCCGAGTCAGGTGCTCGGGCGCGAACCAGGGGCAGCGGTACTTCCTTGCGCTGCTCGCCGAGTCAGGTGCTCGGGCGGGAGCCTGGAGCAAGACCAAGTCCGAACTTCCGCAGCCCTTCGCCCCTCGAACGCCACGTCCCGGCTCTCACGTTCCTCACTCGCCCTGTGCCCTCTTCTTTTTCCTCTTCTTCTCCGTCAATCCAGCATTTTAAATTACCTATTCAAGACAACTTCTTTCTCTTCCTCTTTTCTTCATCTTGTCATTCTTGACACATTCCTATGCCGGAAGCACTGACGTTTGTAAAAGGTGCGCCATACCACACAAGGCAGAAAATGATTATCGTAGATTGGGGTTGTCCAGTTGTCATGTTGAGTTGGAGTGATAGGTGTAGGCGGTCAAGGCGGGTTCGTTGTACTGCATTGTTTCACATAAGCCGTTTCTGTTACGTTTGCTGCACCTTTCATCTGCTTGCTCACCTGTGGTAATTTCTCGTAAAGCACTCTCTTCTGTCAGGGACGAAGGTAACACCAAGTATTCACAGAGAAAACTATTTGATTGGTGCACGTTATAAGTGTGAAGGTCGGGAATATTGTATTCAGCACGAATATCGCAAGCGCACAACAAAACTCTTGAAGGGCAAACAAAAGAAATACGGATATGTACATAGTAATTCATAGCACTGCTGAATCGCTAGCTGCCCAAAAATATTTCGGATAAGATTGTTTCAAGTAGCGCTTGTTGTCTTCGAAGTTTGGACTAATCGTTTTGTGAATATTATACCGTAATGACAATACAACTGAGCATGTTTAAGTATAAAAAATTTTCAGTACCTCGTAGCTCTCACAGTGATTAGATTCAGATCCACCTAAATGGCATTAGTAAATTGTATAAAGTTCTATTCTCTCATTTACAGTTTCTTCACAGGAAACAGCTGAAATTTCGCAATGATTATTCTCGTGGCGATTGTTAAGTTGCGAGAAGGCACACCGTATTTAGATTTATCTTTAGGTGAACGAATCGGCTACACACTCTAAGCAAAAACTATTCGAGTTTTGGGTTTTTGCGGCTCATGACCTCTGAAAACTTCCTCGCGTTTAAAATTACTACCTCGTGTTGGAGTAAAAGATGGTACATGACATAGTTTTACCACCACCTCTGAAGCACGTAGTAAAATGATGTAGAAATCCAGTTTTACCACGTAGGGAGTTTTCCATCACGTGATTTTTAACCTGGGTTTCAGAGTTTTTTTACCACGGGACTGCATACTGCAGCTGCTTCGGCGTCTTTTTCCCCATACCGCTCGAGTCACGCTCTCAGTGAATCGTGAAGGTGCGCGAGGACCACAGATGTGGTTTTTAGGGGCGAAAAAGGAAAGTTTTTTGTACACTTCACTTGTACGTACACAAACGAAACATCGAAAACAAGTAAAGACTGTGTAGACATCTTACAAATGAGCACCAAAATCTAATTGATCACTGAGTGCGAAGCTTCTTATAGCGGCACCCTTTCGTCCCTCGTAGTCGTAGTTGTAGTGTGTAACGAGTCTTACATTTTGACCTTCAAGGTGGTGCCGGTGGGAGATTTTTTCTGTACGCTGTTGAACAAAAAGAATTCGCAGCGTGCGCGTTAACTAAAAGCCAAATTCTCTTGTCTCTCATTCCCCCTTAGCAGCCATTGTCATGTAAATTGAGTGCTATCTGACAAGAAAGGGTTGCCACGTTATACTCGCTTGGTGTAACCTCCTTGGTTTCAGAAAGGTTTAGCGAGCGTTGAGCCGCATTGCCATGAATACAATGAACTAGTATATACCATGAACTCGAGGTGGTTAAAGGTGGGTAGTAGACCCGAAGCGCAAGCTGTAAAAAGTGTGCGTGTGCCACCTCTCGTTTAGTCTTTGGAATTTTCGCTGGATGGCGGTGCTTCTATATGGGGAATATATGATGAAAAGATGTGAGATGGTGGTACTTGGAGTGTTGAATAGATGGACGAACGGACACACAGACAGATACATGGGTGGACGCATGAACGGACGCAGGGGCGGATGCATGGACGAACGCAGGAACGGACGCACGAACAGGCGCACGCATGGACGTGCGGATGGACGCATGGACAGTCACACAGACGGACGCATGGACGGACGAATGCTTTGCCTCACTCTCCATCATTCACTCCGTGGATATGGTGCCATTTTTTTAGGTTATTTCAGGTTGTTTTCGTTTAGTGTGCAGATGGAAAAATGAACATACCATTAACGATTATGAGATGTTCAACTTCACTCATTTTTACGTCTCTCTTTGAACTCATTAGCGCAGAACGCACGTTATGTGGCGATTCACGCTTTGTTCCACGTCAGACGTCATCTCAAATAGCGTAGCCAAGCAGCGCTGCATCCGCAAGGAACACACACACAAAAAGCGAACAAACCCAAAGACACGGACGATGAGAAAGTAGTTTCTAGTGTCTTTGATCTCTAATGGGCATTCCGCGTGTCTTAAACAAGTGAAATAATTATAGAGCAAGCAATTGCTGCAGTCACAATGCCTGTTTTAGCCACTTATTTTTCGATTCGAGCGTGCACATTCGTTCTTGTGTGTCGCACAAACTGCTACTGCGTTTAGTCTCTTGACTTGATATAAAAGCGACGAAAAATTGTGTGCTTGACTGACGTTCTTTTTTTTTGCTCTTTTATCACAGAAAACCGGAGCGAATACAGCGGCAAGGTGAGTACTTCAATAACTGGTCACATTTTTTCGGGGACACCCCGAGGCACCGTCGAGGAGGTGACTATCCCGGTTTATTGCAGTGACGAGAACTTGCGGGTTACTGTCTAAACGCATTTTTTAACCTTGTACAGGTCTGAAATTATTTCATACCTGGTTATTTACAACGCAAACTCTGCACCTCTGCTATTTTGGTCACTCATGCGCTCTTACACCGATAGTTTAATGACACTGAAAGGAACTGTTTCCCACAAACACTGCATGCGATTCTAAACGAATCAAAGCTATTGGCATTTGCCTGAAGGCATGCACGCGTGCTTAAATGAAAAAAAACGAACGTGAATATTGTCGCCGTTTGCCCAAATACACGAATGTTACGTCTTGCGTCCGCGACGGCAGCTTGTAAACAAGTGTGCGGTAGAAAATTTGAAAATATCTTGTAGTGCCATCATCACCATCATCATTTCTCAATCACCGCGCCGCGCCTCTCGCGCAGCTGATGCTAGCTCGAGCTGCGCGAGGATTAGAGAACAAGCTAGTGCACTTGGTGTGTCGGACGTGGAAAGCCACGCGGCTCCGCTTCAGGCGTAGAATAAAGTGGCGAGAGAACGACACGTCCACGTTGGCCGCCGTCCCATCTTCCTCTCTCGCTACATTGGGGACCCGGAGAACACGCCCTTCGCCGAGCGGCCCGCGGCCATGTTCCCGCCACTCTGCCCGCCAGTGCCGCCGTTCCAATCGACCTACCCCAAGGTATGGTTCATGCAGCTCGATGCCGTTCTTGCGCTGAATGGCGTCACGGACCAGCCGCTGATGCATGCCATTCTTCATGACGCCCTTCCGGTAGAGTTGCGTCATCTCTCTGCCACTTCAACCTCCAGCCAGCAGCCTTATGATGACCTCTGCTCTGCGGTGCTTGCCAGCTATGGCCTCACCTACCACCCGCTGCCGTTTACCCGCGACTTTCAGGTTTTCCCTGCGTCGCAGCGTGCTGGACCCTCAGGCCCGAAGCTCTCATCTGACCGCAACCTAACTTCCCCGACAACGTCTCCCTCCACCTTGGTCCGGCCACTAGCGCAGTGAGTCTCGCACCCGGTCACAGATCCGACGAGGTTCTTGAAGTCGTTCCTGCTGCCGACAACCTGTCCACCACGAAGTGCGTTTTTTCGAAGTCCTCGGCCGATGGTCCTTCTGGCATGCTTGCTACCTCCATGTTTTCCACGAAAGCGACGACACGCGACACCGTGGCCCCACCAGACTCCATGACGACCACCTTGCCGCCCGCATCGGAGTCTGGCACAGGTGACCTTTCGCCCGTTATTGACTTCCCGACCTCGAAGCTTTCGCCTTCAACAACGTCCGATAAACGAGACTTAACCTCTCGTCTGGCCACTAGCGACGCGTGTCCTGCGCCCGACTGCCCATCCGCCAAGGTTCTCGACATTTCGGCTGAATGCAACCAGTCAGCCACGAGGTTTGTGTTTTCATCGTCCTCGGCTGACGACGCTGCAGGCATGCTTACCACCGGCTCGTCTCGGCCGACCTCCATGGCTCACAACACGGCTGACACGTCAGGTTCTACGACGGCAACATCACCGAATGCCCTGGAGGCAAGCACGACTATGGGCATTGTCACGCCCGCTATTCACCTCCCGGTTGCGGAACCTTCACCCTCCCCGATGTCCGAAGGCGACTGTCGACCAGCCTCAATGCTCTGCACGTCCTGCCAGCAACGACCACCATCGTCCTCGCAGTTTCCCGCAGCTGAAGTTAAAGCCACAAGCCATCAACCAAGGCCAAGCTTCCAAGACGCTGCGACTATGACTGACGCGCTTGAGGACGACGTGCCCGGTCCACTTCAGACAGGGCTCACCAGGCATGCAACGCCTGCGGTAGAGCAATCTAAGGGGTTTTGGCTGGAAGCAGCCATCAATTATGCAGACCTGCACGCCAACCCTCGTGCGCGGACTACTGGAGGTCATTACACGAGCACAGGTGTCCCGTCCAATACTCCGGGCGAGCCCACGCTGACTGGGTTCCACCACTACCATTCCCCGGAGCCTTTGCCTCCGGACGGCAACAACCAGACGTGTGTCCACAACGCCAGCTCGTGTGTCACAACCGCGACGACGCTCATACCTCATACGTGTCTACCACCCGTTACCCTACGTCGGCGACGACAACGTGCTTGGCGTCACACATTGCGGCAAATTTTGAGCCGCCCTGCTACGCAGCCACGAGTTGCAGTCACAGCCCTGAAGACGGCGCAAGCGCCTACTCGGCCTATCCGACGCAATGTCCCACCACTAGTCGTGTACCCGACTACCCACCGCACACTTGGTGGTATTGTTAGGACACGTTCCTGTGGGCGTCGGCACGTCTATCTATACCGGCACGTCAGACGCCGCTCGACTTTGAGGTCTGTGTTGCGTCGACCCCAACGTCAAAACCCGTACTGCCGACCCTCTGCCGACGTTAGCAGCATGACCTCGCGACACATGGTCCACTCTCGGCCTGTCCGACCAAATCACCGTGAGACCCGCTTGTCGGCTACCACAGTGACCCGGCACTTCCTCCTTCGTCCCTTGCGCTTCTCCCAGAGTCGCCCACCGGAGACACACTGCATACCGATGGCCCATAAACGTTGACAACCTGCACTTGCCAAATGAACACTTTATGGATCGTCGTTCATGTATATAGCATTTGTCGCTCTCTCTTTTTTCATATGCCTTCAAATCGCGCAAAGCGCTAGGGGGGAGCCCTGTAGTGCCATCATCACCATCATCATTTCTCAATCACCGCGCCGCGCCTCTCGCGCAGCTGATGCTAGCTCGAGCTGCGCGAGGATTAGAGAACAAACTAGTGCACTTGGTGTGTCGGACGTGAAAAGCCACGCGGCTCCGCTTCAGGCGTAGAATAAAGTGGCGAGAGAACGACACGTCCACGTTGGCCGCCATCCCATCTTCCTCTCTCGCTACAATCTTAACACAGGAAAGATGGCCTGCCGACACAGCCAAAGCGACGCCATTTCCGGACATTGTTGACTCTTAATTCTCTATTTATTGAAGCTGCTACAGCTTACTTGTTAGGCTTCGTGTGTGATAATATGCCCTTCCTTTTTCTTAGCATGCTTAACTGCGAGCGTGCAGCCAAGCGTATAGGCGCAAGCAACTGTGTCCGTAGGTAGGTGTGTACGTGCACTCAGGGGTCGAATGTGTAACCATCTTAGTGTGAAGGCTGGCATTTTGCAGAACCGCCTAAAATAGCACTGTTTCGTTTCCACATAAGGAATATTTTGAAGGTTACAGACACTATCACAAATATAATTCACTACCTTACGATTATCAGCAGAACGCTGGGCTTCCGCGACCAAATTGAGAAATACTAACAATCACATGTTGAGAGCTGAACACTTTACTATTTTTACGGCATGTTCTTTGTCGTTTAGTAGTTGCCCGTATACGAATAGAAAGTTTACATTGGGCTTTTGTGCTGTGCAACCTTCGCTCATTGCTAGGCGTAAAAAACACATACTGAGGAAAAGTAGCTTCTGGAGTACATAAGTACTGGTACCTGAAAGGTTGTGCAGGCACATATAAAAAGGTAGTACAGAGATCAATATCAAATAAAAGCACACATGCACAGTGTATTATATTCCAAAAATAAATTCAAAATAAGATGCTAAGATGCAAATAAATAGAACCGAGAAACCGTTATAAAATGGGACAAATTATTAGCTAGCCAAACCTACGCTTTGACACAATAGGCGCTGCCCTGCAGTTTGGGCACCATGCTGGCTGTAATTATGAGGCACATGTGGTAAAACGACTTGGCAGCGCGAGATTGTTGTGTGTTACAAACATGAAATGCGGAAACGATTCAACACACGCTAACGTAATTTCTAAAATGGTCGGAGGGATTCGATGCTCAGCGTTCGCGAAAAATTAAGAGGGTTACCGGAGTAGTTCTCAATAAACAACCGGAAAGACGGATAATGGGGAGACGTCAGTGGCGTGTACAAATTTACTGGTCAAGGTATAAGTAATGGCAGAATGTCACATGTCACTGTGCCGTAACGCGAAGGTCACTCACTCTGATTCATTAACATATCACTCATCATTATCAGCATGACCATACTTCATAATATCAACACATCGAAAAAGGACCATGCCAAACTTGACAAAGTAGTGGCTTAACAAAGTACACAAGAACTCAATCAGGAGAGCTATTTCCATTTGCCGGACCGATGTATGCGCAAAGATAAGAAAGTACACTACCATCGACCACTTCGGTAATGACACAATGACATCAGTATAACGGCCCCATATTCAAGTATCTACTGGTCTTCGTTTGCCGGCTGACAAAGAAGGGTACGCGGTTGCATATAAAATAGCACTCATGCTATTATGAGCACCAAGGTATGTGCAATGGCCTGCAGCTAGAGGTGAATTGTACTAAATGTCTCTGTATCATATGAAGTTCTGTATACGGTCAATATATGTCCGACTTGGTGTTTGAGCTGATGTGTATGTATGTATGTATGTATGTATGTGTGTATGTATGTATGTATGTATGTATGTATGTATGTATGTATGTATGCATGCATGCATGTATGTATGTATGTATGTACGTATGTATGTATGTATGTATGTATGTACGTATGTACGTACGTATGTATGTATGTATGTATGTATGTATGTATGTGGATGTTTGCATAAATGCAATGATCTATGCGAACGACTCTCAATACTGCATCTTTGTATCTACAGAGTGTTTACTAAAAGCACTGGCTTCAAATAAATGTATCCCACCTAAATATATACAACTGCCTGACTGCTACATTATTATTCCACTTGTCTACGCAGGCAGTGGACGTGTGGGCCATGGGCGTGACGCTGTATGCTTTCGTCGTTGGTAACGTTCCCTTCCACGATCCCAGCGTGCTCATCCTGTACAACAAGATAAGAAATCAGCCACTGGTTTTCCCGTGAGTGCCCTATAACACCTATTGTCACGAATTACAGAAAAATGAACATCCGGAAAATTGCTAACGTCCACACGAGAATGTAGCTCACACTCTTTTTTATAGCAGCAAAAAACTTTAATGCAGCTGCGCGCAGTTTTAGGGCAATGTCTATAAAAAGGAGGTTGGGGGAAACAGGACAGCAATAAAGATTTGAAAACTCTGAAAAAAAAGTTAGAATAAACTATTTATTGGTAATAAATAGGTCACTATAGTGGTTGAACCTCCTAGTCCAGCAGACCATTGGCTCTTGCCTCCATCTGGGCAGCTCGGTCGACCAGGGCCTTTTGCTGCACTTGGTCAGAGCTGGATATAGGGTCGCCTTCTACTGGGCAATTGTAGTTTTATCGTTGCCTGATGTACTGTGATTTCTTCGGCGCTCGTAGACTATATGAAATAAAGTGGTCGTCTGGGGACAGAAATTACATTGCATATCGTACACCGAAGGGTCTGTCTTGAACAATACAAAAGAATTCGCAAAGGATGAGGATTGTACTTGCAACCACGTGACCTACGATGCCTTATCTAATCTACGGTCAAATGGGGATGAAATGTGTCTATACTCAGTCGTATAAGCTGTAGGATATCAGTATAGAAAAAGACGGGCTGGGGATCGTCCTGGACAGTGAGAAGTTGCGCTGTGAATGAAGCAGCAGAGGCCCGGCGTAAGTGATGGCAAGGACAGCTTGAGACGAGCATTACGTGGATGTGCTAATGGGCATTGCATAGTGTTTGCCATTACGCTATGACCACGCGTACACATTTTAGCGTACGTTTTATAGCTTAGAAGCACTGGGTTTTAATTTGGGCTTGTTCCTGTTTTCAATTGTATCGACTCCTTAGTATGTGATAGTTGCGAGAAATGCAGCTGTGATACAATCTGTACAAGCCGAGTGCCTAGGGTACGTTTTAAGCCAGGTGGGGTTGGGCGGACTCACTTAGCGTTAACATAGTACTGATAATCTACAATACAAACATTGACTCTAACCGTCGAGCTGTGATAGCGTCCAAATTTTAAACTATAGTCTATGCGCTGGTTTATCTGTTCATCGCTTTTGTTACAACGCTGTGCGTGTGAAATTCATGTCCGAAGAAATAATTTCCATCTTGCAAATTATTACTTTGACGAACTTGCATGATCCGGAGTTCCTTTCGTTGTAGTTCAATTTCTTCTGGCGTAAATCGTAGGACACTGACTAAACAAAGTTGGACAACTTGGTAATTTATGATAATAAAGGGAGATAAAAGTTTACTTCGGTATTTTAATCTCAGCATTTCCCGCTGTAGACTTTTGCCTTCGATCATTTTAAAGGCGTATTTACGAGATTTTCGTTAAAATCTCGTAAATTGACAACCAAAGGCCATCATACAGTAATATAAAAAACATGTTGCATTATTTTGTTTTTAGCGACAATATTCGTGGTACAAGTCAGAGCTTTTCGAGAATGCGCTGATAAGTTGAGAAATCTAGAAATCAGAACGGAAAAGCGGCAATGAGATTTAAACGCGAGTAAACGTGACCGCATTTGGTGAAGAAAGGCTGTTTTAGCAGATAGGAGTAACTATTTTGAACACGATATTCTACAGTACCTGAATTCACTCTTATACGTAGAGCCCTGAGACTTCTAGTATGTGGGGCCTCTTCATTACTGACACACAGATGGAGCTGCTGTGACGGCCATGTGTTTGCAACACCTTGGGTAAGAGAATTGAACGTTGAATGAGTTCATAAACGATTCATAACAAATTTTTATCATTTGGGGCATGAAGACTGCCGCTTTAGGGCAAGTTGTCATCCGTCGTCTGCTCTACAGATGATTTGCTGTGCGCCGCATCTCGGAGGCAATGCTTTAGATTATATGGTTCAAAGTAGAGACAAAGATTACGCCTCCCGTAATTTTATCGACAAAAACATTGTGAAATTTATTTTAACGTACTATATATACTTCAGTTTTGCATTCGCACTGCGGATACTTGCGCACGCTGTTTTACGTCCGCTCTCATCAAAGGTGAGAGACATAGGAACATACGACAGATAGATCACTTTCGTGCTGCTGGTTTCACGCATAGTTGCATTGCCAGCAATTTGAGCCTCAAGGAGCGTGGCGATGGCTGACCACTTCAGGCAGGATAGAGTTTTTTGTTCAGATTACCTCATGTTGCATAGAAAGAAAATACCTTATCAAAGAAACTACCGCAAGGTCGAAGACATCGGCCTGTTTGCCTTCCAGAAGCCTTTGCCGAAAGCTGCCCGCCATGCACATAACAACGACCACGTCTGCCAGAACTGCTTCAGATGCCTCAGAGATATGCTGTCTTCGTCACATGGCTTCTCAGCTGAAACAGCTGATGAGTTTTTGCTGGAAGAAGAAAAAGGCAGAATTCAAGAGCGGTGCGTAAACACGCCTGAAGCATTGTCACATATTCGACTGGAGAAGCTGCATGCGCAAAATAGCAAAGTTCATGCAGAGCTAAGACAACTTAGCAGCAATTCTACAGTAACCGTGAAATGCCACCGTAACGTGTGTAACCGCCACTTTCAACCATCAGATCTAAATTGCAGTGTGTGTGCCCAGTGGTTCAAGAACTTCAAGCAAGCCTATATGAAGCGTGTTCTTCGTATCAAGAGCGCATGCGTTTGTTGACACTGTTGCCGAGCGATATAGAGCGCCGAAAACTCCAAGCGCTTATACCAAACTTGTCAGCTTACATGATATACAAATCCCGACGCTGGCCCGCAAAACACGGAATATGGTTAGCACCAAATGCGGTAAAAAGGACACGGCTGAACCCAATAGACGTCCAGGCAGCTATGGCTTACTACTCCAAAGATGAGTATAGCTGCTCTCGGCAGAGTCCCAACAAAAAAGATGTAGTATCTGTTATCATTCACGGAAAAAAGGAGCTTGTTTCGAAAAGGTTCATGACCCGTTCGGTGCGAGAGGCTTACCGTCTCTTTAGAGAAGCTAATCCGAACACGTCTATTAGGCTCTTAAAGTTTTATTCACTGAGGCCGAAGTGTGTTCTTCTTGCACCACACCAAGAAGTGTTCCTTTGTATATACTGTGCTAATGCCACGGAGGGTGTTTCTGCCCTACAAGACGTCACCGATGGTGCCTACATGGCGGACTTCTTGAAAGAACTATGTATTTGCAGCTCCCCTACAAGTGATTGTTTTTTAGGCCATTATGACTACTGTGCTAAGGAGGACGCTCTGACAGCCACATGTTTAGGAATCCCTGAAGATAGTGAGCTACCCTATGCAGTATGGGAAAATGGCGATCTAGTAACAAAACAGCCCAGGCAAGTGCTTTTCTGCGAGAGCTAAGTCTATGGTTCGTGAAGTGGATTACCCATGATTACATAAGATACATTCAAGAATCAGCAATACGCCAGGCGAAAGAAAACGAAGAAAAAGAATCTTGCATTTTTCACTTTGATTTCGCCGAAAATTGGACAGCCATTTTACTGATAGAGGTACAGTCGTATCACTGGCACAAAAGACAGGTGTCTATATTCACGTGTGTCGTCAAAAAAAAGCAATCAATTCAAAGTTTTGCCGTCATCAGTGATGACACATGCCACGATGCTGCAGATCCCTGTTTTGCTCTACAAATAATCCACAACTATATGAAGGAACAACTTAAGCCTGACACGCATGTTACTTATGTTTCTGATGGTGCATGTAATCACTTCAAAAACAAGTACCAGTTGTTGGAGTTATGTCAGAAAGATCATATATCAACAAAGTGGATTTTTTCGGCCACAGGACATGGCAAGAACTCTTGTGACGGCGTTGGTGGCCTACTAAAGCGTCAGGCTACGCTCTACAACCTCAGAGCGGCAAGCTCAGCTATTATTATGTCAGCATCCCAAATGGTGGCGCAAATGAGCGCGAAGCTCAAGAATTTCAAGCTGCTGTGTGCAAATGCAAACGAGCTAGAAACATTTCGTCAGTTTAAGAAGAGCCAGTGAAAATTGATGCCACGTGTTCTAGGCATACATTCTTGGCATGTTTGGCTAAGCACATCTGAGGGCACTGATCGTGGTCATGTTTTGTTAGCGTCACGTACTGCTAAATGTGATCTGCAAAAGATGCAGCCATTTTGAGCGCATCTCTTGTTTCACGCAGTCACCACCAATATACCAGTGAGGGAACTTCAAGCGCATATGCTTTTTCTAGTGAGACGCAACACTTGCGCTGGAATATTTTCATGTTTGAGTTTATTTGCAAATATAGACAGATGTTTTGCAACTGAGTTGCAGTGTCGAAGATTTCCTCCATTAGAGCTGTGTTATCAGGAGCATAAATGCGCCTTCATGGGTACGTATTTGTCACAGTGCTAAAACAGCCTTTCTTCACCAAATGCGGTCACGTTTACTCGCGTTTGAAGCTCATTGCCGCTTTTCCGTTGCGATTTCTAGATTTCTCAACTTATGAGCGCATTCTCGAAAAGCTCTGATTTGTACCACGAATATTGTCGCTAAAAACAAAATAATGCAACATGTTTTTCTATATTACTGTATGGTGGCCCTCGGTTGTCTATTTACGAGATTTTAAAAAGAAATCGAAGATGGGTTTTTTATTATTCAAATTTCAGTGGAGTACATTTTAGCCAATATGAGAATTTTGAGGCAATATATAAAAATCTAATTTTCCCCTACGGCAGCAATAACTTATGTACCTAATGAACACACTATATCCTTAAAACGTGCCAAGTTTGAAAACGCTGCTTGCATAACTTTCGGAGAAAAAAATGGGGAATACGTAACTTATTTTAACCTGTCGCAAAATTAGACATTTTTAAAGGCTATTTTCTTAAGGTCTACAAACTTGAATCCGTATGAATTCATTCTTCATTAGACATGCATTTCAGGTAAAAAATATCTTCCTTGAAACAAAAATATTTGTCTTTTTATAGCATCTGGAATTTTTGAAAATGACAGGTGACGAAGTTGGTGCCTCCGTGTTGGTGAAGTTTGATATTTTTTTTTCTCGTAAGCTATGCCGTTAATCATAAAACGAAGTTGACTTTCGGGCTACCTGGTGAGAGATGCACAAAATATAAAATACTCAATGAAATTTAAAATATCAACTTTTAGACCCGTGTCGATCTCTCGTGGAATCACCCAGGGTCATAATGAAGAGGCCATGGCATGGTCACCCAAAAATTGGCGGTTTCCAGTTAAAAACCTAAATAGATTCCCTGTTACGCATAGTATAATAAAGGAGCCATGACACGGTCATCGAACATTTGGCGGTTTCCAGTGAAAAAAAGAAATAGACTCCCTGTTACGCAGAGTATATCTAAAAAGTGGGCCGTAGTATAACATTTCGGTGCAAAACGAGCCCGCAAATCACCGGTCGTATAGGGTGACTCGATGCGTGCGCCCCCGCTCAGAGTGGAGACACTCTTAGAAAGGATCGCCGCCGCCGAAACCGGCTCTCGGGAGGCACCAACGCCATTCTCTTGCTATCCGCTCGCGCCGACTCTCACCGCTAAACACGGAACGCGGATTTCTTCATGCTGTCCCTGTGTAGGATGCCTCGATGCTGCTTTTAGCAGTGCTATAACGGTGCTAAAAATGATTTCAGAATATTGTTATTTCCTAGAGACCGAGAAATACGGCTCCAATGGACAATCAAGATTAAGCGCGACCATCAACAACCGACGAACTATTCGTTTGTATATAATGGGAGCATCCGACTTCGTTACCAAGCGGGGGCGCGCACATCCAAGCACGCTGCGGTCGTAAACCCGCCCACTGCCGGCGACCGCCATGGCGTGTGTGACGTTGCGTGCATTATCGAGTGAAGCCGTCGTGGTCTACCAAAGCTTTAGCACTGCAAGTCGTCGAATTTCATTTCCAAGCTGAAAATAACTAAAATACCTTCAATTCACGCACAGCTGGCCCCCGAAGGATATCGTTCGCTGAAATGCAGACACTCACACAGCTAGCTGCTTGTTACATCACGGTTCGCGAATTCGCCAGTGTGGCCCGCCTCTCCCTTCCCTCACGTGTTCATTAAAATATTCATTTATAAAATAAACACTAAAATGTGCTAAAAGTTTGTAAGCTTGTGTGTAATTATGAGCGAAAATTTGGTGGTATGACCCCTTTACTGCAGTCGTCAAAGCATGAATCAGAATCAAATACGCTCAAGATACAACACGTGTAGTACTGCTATGTTTAGTGTCTAATTTAGTGTACCAGCTATATTCTGTAATATATACATGGCACATTTACAAAGTTTGAGCTTTGATTAGCAGTTGCTTTAAGAAATGTTTTTGCATATGTCTTTTTCCCGATTTCTTGAATTGCAGCTCCAACATCAGCACCGAATTGCAAGACCTACTTTCACGCATGTTAAAGAAAAACCCTTCGGACAGGATCACAGTTCCTGAAATCAAGGTAAATGACACGCACGTACATATATACATACATACATACATACATACATACATACATACATACATACATACATACATACATACATACATACATACATACATGCATGCATGCATGCATGCATGCATGCATGCATGCATACATACATACATACATACATACATACATACATACATACATACATACATACACACATACATACATACATACATACATACATACATACATACATACATACATACATACATACATACATACATACATACATACATACATACATACATACATACATTAACAATTTGGCTGCTCGCACCAACTCCAGGAAGAAGAAAGCAGCATAATTGGGAATGCAGCTGAGCATGTTTCAATTATCTAACTCAAATACGACAGCAAAAAAATACAACTTGGGCAAATCTCTATATTTGATTAGGTAACAATGATACAGATGCTACATTCCAAATTTCACGCAGCATGTGACTGCTTAACAGCGTTAGAGCATTTTCATGGGATGCGTGCGGTGGAGACATACGTCATATGCTACCAGTGTTCTCCTTCGGCCATTTCTCAGGTGCATTCATGGGTGACGAAGAATGGCATGTTCCCAATGCCATCTGAAAGCGAGAACTGCGTGTTCGTCGAAGTCACGGAGGAGGAGATTGACAACTGTGTGCGCACGATTCCCAAGCTCGACACTTTGGTAAGGATGCACAAATATCTTCCTTTATTATTCAGGAAGTGCAGAACATGTAAAGTACACAGGATGACAACAATGAGAAAGAAAGTGCGCCCATACCTCTTCACACGACGTCATTGCAAGTAGCATCTCTCGGTGCTCGTTCTTTAATTTTAAGGTTGTACATCTTTCGTAGATGACAATTGCAATCCCAAAGTTTTCTTGTGGGGCTGAGATCGGAACCTTTCTTTCTAAAGTGACAGTTTTCACTTGTTGTAACCATGCTTTCAGAAGTAAAATGAATGCAGGCTTTTTAGGCGTTTATTTGGGTAGCCTTAAAGAAGTGCTCAATATTTTCAGACTGAGCATTGTCTTCAACTTGGGCAAAACTTACCTAATAAGTGACGTGCTAGGAAAGTTACAAATTCCGAGATTGCTCACGCAACCAAATATAAGGCAGAAACATGCCTTTTTCTATATAGCTCCCAGCCATCCCATCTGCAATTCTTTTGTAAGTAGACAGCGTGGAATTAAGTACTCGTTAATGCATGGTCACTAACAAGGCTTTAGTCGTTGTGCTAATTCAAGCGTCCACTGCTAATAAAAAGGCTCAATTCACTAAAAAATATCAACCTCAATTATGCATATTATTCTACTACATCTTATAACCAGTTCAATTGAGGTTTATTTTACGTATGAAAATCGAAGGATATATTGGGTACATATGTAAATGACAAAAATATTCTCCCATTGAATGCTCAACTCGCGCTGCTTTTGCTTTTGTTAGTGATGCGTTCTGCAGATCTCATATTACATTCGAACGCAGATCCTCGTTAAGAGCATGCTAAAGAAGCACTCATTCGGCCACCCTTACAAGGACGTCCCCCGCCATCGCGCCCACTTCACCAAGGCAAATCGTTCGAATTCAGCACCCTCCTCCTTCGACGTGTTCCTCGAAAGGTATGCACCACTTCAAGTCATCTTCACTAACAATGTATACTGAAGCTACAGTGAAGGCTTGCGCTGAATAGTAGCAACATAAAGCTCAAGTTCCCTGCTATTTGCGAGCGCCATCTTGCTTAGTGAATGCATGTACTTGGCAACTCTTTGACACTGTCAGTTTATGCGTAATCTTAGCTGTATAGAATAAGGCTCCATGATATTCTTTATCTTCTGAATGCTAACTCATATCATGGATCTGATATCGAACACTATGTAGTTTTTATCACATTATAATGCAGACCTACTTCAAAGTTTCAAAACTAAGAGAGTGTTTTCACAGCCATGAACGCTCCTCGCAGGCAAGGGCAATGTAAGTTTCTTGAATATGTGAAATAGTTGGATCGCTTAAGTAATGTTTCCGTACGCTAGCCCCTGAAAAGCATGATGCGCTGGGGTGAACACATAGAGCAACAAAATGCATGACTGCGAAAAGAATCTACTATGACATCACCTAATCTATCTAATATCCCGCGCCACGACTGTTATTAAAAAAAAACTCTGCCCAGGGACACAGGCTCTTTAACCAACGAAAATGCTTTTCTTCCACATTTCAGCGCGTACATTCACGCGAAAGACCGATATCACAGTGCATCCGGCGATGATGTTGTCCTTGCACAATTCTTTTTAATACTGACATTGCTACGCGGACGAATTTATTCTTTGCTTTCATGGATTTACAGTCCCGACTTCGTCATCTTTTTGTTATGAGTTGATGCATAACCGGGACAGCATATCGCTCTCGGATAGTAGAATGAGTACAGTTCTCTAAAGCGTGTACACATGATTCTAAACAAAAAGCGAAACTAAATTGAGGTCAGCTGAATCCGACATGGTTGCAGAAATATTCAAGATGTAATATCGCCTTCTGGTGGGTAAGTCTTACTCACAGCAGACCTGACGGTCCGCCACCATGGAGCAGTGGTTAAAAGGTCCCTGAAATGGTTTTTTCACATTCCTATTTTGATTGGACCAATACTAGAGCAAATCATTGATAGTAGAGTTCAATTGAAACACCCATTATTAACGGATCTACAAGTACTAAAAAAGTATCCTCCTCCGCTGCTCCAGCTTTCACCCTCAACTGCCCCCAACTCTTCCTCCGCCTTCACGGCGCCTGCGTCACGATGTGGCGCCAGCCCGCATACGCGTAAATCCCGCCGCCGATCCGATACCGGCACTTTGTGCTGCGCGTTTCACAGCCGATCATATCAGCTGGGAAAGATGACGTCAGTGGGGCAGAGCATGCCGCTTGGTATATGGGCGGTTGAAAACGTGTTTGGCCGTGTTGCAGCGATTCGCAGCTTCAAAGCGTTGTAATAAATTACACAGTTTACGCAGAGAACTAAAATTGTTCTCCAAATTACCCTTGAGACTTGGTCTATTGGCCTAATGCGTCGAAACCATCTCAGGGTCCCTTTAAGGTTCTTGGCTGCTGACCCAAATGTCGCGGGCTCAATCCTGGCCGCAGCGGTCGCATTTTTACGTACGCAAATTGATAGAGGTCCATGTACTGTGTGATGTTAGAGCGCTTTAAAACACCAGATGGCCTATACTTCTGTAGCCCTCCACTGCTATGTCTTTCACAACCATTTTTGGGACGCCAAACTTTATTTATTGTTATTATTATTATTATTATTATTATTATTATTATTATTATTATTATTATTATTATTATTATTATTATTATTATTATTATTATTATTATTATTATTATTATTATTATTATTATTATTATTATTATTATTACAGGCGTGATGTACCACGCGCATTATCTCAGCTGCATTATCTCAGCGCATTATCTCAGTGAACTGCCCCGGACAAGAAAATAGTGAACAGTCGGTACGGTCTTGTCAAGTATAGCCAAAGCCTTCAGGTCTCAGATGGACGGGACGTACTCCTCATGAACAGTCGGGTTGCGTCGGTGGTCTGGGTTCGGCACTGCCAAAATAACGCACTACGGCATATCGTATTAGTCACGGGGTTCCATGGCCTGTAGAAGAGTAGGAGGCTATCTGTCAACTGAACGAAACCCAGAAAAAATCAGTGGCCATTACAAATACACAATGACATTGCAGACAAGTTCACAAAAAATTGTCTCTTCTTGTGCACAGTGTTAGTAGTGGCGTGTTAATTTAGTGCACTCTTTTCTATGGACTTCAAGTAAAATGACCCAGTATCGCTTTTTGTTGGCTCCAGCACCGAATAGGACTCTCTCATTTGTTGAAAATGCGAAACACTGTCGGGTATTTCAATGTGTGAAACCTGCTCAGTCAATCCTTTGGGCTTTAAATAAGAGTTCTTTTTTTTGGCTGAGCAAGCCTTCAGCAAATCACAGATACTGTTAGTATTAGACCCACGAATAGCCCTAACGATGTACGCTATGCATCTTTTTGCGCAATCGCAGGAAAGTCTCTCTGGAAAGTCCGCTTCCGGCCCTCAACGAAATCAACTTCCTGGACCAGACATAGCGGCAGCTCGAAGAGTGGGCTGCCGCCTCGTCGACGTGGCTGGTCTTGACCGCTGATGAACGGTTGAGGTGTAGGTGACGTCGGATGAATAATGAGACGACGATGAAGCGAGAAAGAAGCCTTTGACGTCATGGAAGACTGCACGGTGCGAACGTATCTGCGACGAATGAACTTTTACGCGTTACGACTTCCCGGTGCCTATATCTCCGAAAGCCAGCATTACACCTCATTCACACGCGGTTGGCGCGACTCCCATTTGAGCTGTATTCATCGTTGCACAGAAACCACAGAAAGCATTCTACAGCAAGTGACACTCTTTCAACCCTCGCCAGCACTTCAGTGACAGTGCAGTTGCTTCACCTCATTGTTCCATCTTTTTGATACCCTTCTCTTTATCGATTTTACTCTGTGCAGCACAGATGTTGCAATTGGCAACGCTGGCATATATATAGACTTTTTGTTTCTTTGTTTTCGCATTTCGTGGAAAATATTGTAGCATCTTTCTCGTGCTACCAGGGCGTCTGCTCTTGTGTGTGAGACCACTGCACTCTTTGAAGCGGAATTGTGAATCCATCTATGACCTCCACAGGTTCGCCTTTAATTGTACGCCGATAGCAGTCTTCTTTATTTAGAAGTCAAATAATTCTGCGACCTACTTATCACCTTCCTTTACAATATTTGATAAACGCAAGTCTGATTGACCTGCGTTGATATATCGGGCAATAGCCTAGATATAGGTAGCTAAATCAAGACTTTGAACTACCTGAAGGCACCCGACTAAACTCTTCTTCAATCTTTTTTTGGTGAAAAATTCAGACGATGATAGTAAAGACGCAAAAAACCGTTGCTGTCTTCGAGGCACTGCAGCAGTAGCTTTTGGCACAGAATGGCCTGAATAATTGCTAGTAGTTTTACCAAACTGAAATCAATTCTTTGTGTAGTGACTTTACCACAACATTCGTTCACCAGGAGGCATTATTTGAGCTCAACTCTACCAACATTATTCCTAACATTTATTGACACACATATAACATGCAAGGCATTAACAGATCCTAGTCTTTGCGCAATCACTGTCGGAACTTGTACATAAGGCGCGCCTACAATGTGGTATGTCATTTTCAGTGTTTATAACACATTTTTGTTGCCAGAGTATCTGCACTTATTCGTGGCTTGATTCTCACACTAGGTTTTCGTTTGCCCTTGTTCCTCGTAACTATTGAGATTTTCGTACTGTATGATCCCAAACTTGAAAAGAAGAAGAAACATGCATTACATTCGTAAATGCATTCTATTCTTTCACCGTCGACAATGTTACGGCGCTTCACTGAAGAGAGTAATACCTATGCCGATTTCTCAAGCTTTTGTAAGTCGTGTCACGCCACAAGAAAGCCTCAGTCGAACAAAGGGAAAAGCTTGCTGCAGTGTAACCAATGCATTTTTAAAGGCGATTCAGTTTGACATTTTTTCACAAAAATCATTTATATAAGTCGTGCTCTTTTGATCATCTCCTTTTTTTTTCGTTGCAGGAATAAATATAAGGCGCCATTGTTTTCGATGAGGTAGCGCTGGCTCTGAAGGGTGCCTTGTGGCGCTTTTGGGAAACACGGCCGCAACATAATACACAATACTTGCACACTATCATAGGCCATCCTTATACTTTTATCCTGCTTCCTCAAGTCTATTCAATGTATTCACTGGCATAATCAGATTTGCACACAAGTGTACACTGCAACGCTACTAAGTGTCGCTGTAGAACACAGGTGGTTGAGGGATCAATTCTTTTGTACAGTATTTAGCTTGCTTTGCACAATCCTGACTCTCAGAACTAACGAAGCTTTGTGTAAAATGCTTAGATTTGAGCGTGTCGTAATTTATCTCTCGAAATAAATTTTTATGGCGTAGATGGTAGTTAACACACACCCATTGCCCATATGACAGTACGCTTTATCCTTCCTTATTCATTCCGATCATTTAAAATGTGTAATGTTTTAAACATTATTTGAAGCATATACAACTTCATCAATGGGTTTAGATATTTTGGCAATATCGCAGCTGATTTTTCCAGAGCAATAATGCATCGTTAGACGCAAGGTTCATCTTTGATTACCTCAATATATGTTGACCTGCTTGTCACACTGTAAATATGGCCTTTCCAGTGACTACGTGTTTGAATGAATCAAGGCTGCCTCATACATGCAGCATCTGGCGTGCTACTCATCGTACTAACAAATATCTCTAATTTCGCATGGTTTGAGTTAAAAAACTTTTATAAAGTGAACTGCAAAAAAACAGACGCTCAACTTCGCTAGAAAACAACTCTAGCGAATTACAAATTTGCTAAATTACACTCTAAGAATGCAGTTTTTTATAGTGCTATTCACACGTTACCTTGGGGCGCTTTAATCACGCATGCCAGTGCAATTATATAGACCCTTTTCACTCCGCTGCCCCTAAGTTGGGTACAGTCATGTTCCATCGTGTGCTGACAACTGTAATACTTGTTTTACTTGCCTTTCTATTTTACATTGGCTCGCTAATTTTACCACGTCGGTTCAACACAGAAAATAATTTCGTAAGGAATTCAAAAGCGTTTCATACAAAATGCTTGTCAGGATTAATTCTTTGGGTAATAATTACCGTGACCGAAATGTGTATACTACCCCACCACGGTGGTCTAGTGGCTAAGGTACTCGGCTGCTGACCCGCAAGTCGCGGGATCGAATTCCGGCTGCGGTGGCTGCATTTCCGATGGAGGCGGAAATGTTGTAGATCCGTGTGCTAAGATTTGGGTGCACGTTAAAGAACCCCAGGTGGTCGAAATTTCCGGAGTCCTTCACTACGGCATCTCTCATAATCGTATGATGGTTTTGGGATGTTAAACCCCACATGTCAATCAATCAAATGTGTATAGCACGAAGTAAGATGTTTTAAAAACGTGTGGTAGAGACCGATTTCACTCTGCTCTTGCGTTATTCATTGAGCAAGTAAATCGAAGAATAATTTAGGGGCATCGATGTTCATCACTCTAACAATCTGTGAACCTAAGTCAGGGGCCGATGTACCGCTAAGGACGGCTATTCACTCGCAACAAATGACTGGGTGTGCTGCAAGCGTCAACAGTGTACAGCGAATGAACTAGCCGGAGAAGAGGGTCTATACAATGGCGTTATTTATTTTCGACTAGATCGGCATCTGGAGTTCTTTCTGATAAGAAAATTCGTAATGCACACCGCTTACTCTCACTGCACAGCGACGTCACTCGCTTCAATGCTTATGCTGGAGTACAGCTTGCAGATACGTCAAGCAACATTTAATCAAATTCTAGCGTGGCTCTCATATTATGCAAGTAGCAAAGCTTTGGACATTTAGTTCTCCATTAGTTTAGACATATTTTGATGGCCGTAAGACGTTTTCATGTGCATTTACCACTCCTAGACTTAGCAGATTTTATATAACGTAAGGTTGCTTCTGTCCCTGTCCTGAGTGTTTAGCAGAAGCTGGACAGGTGGCTCGGGTAGAGCAGACACGTGTACTTCGATTGCCCCACTTGGCCTCTCTTTTTACATCCCAAAACTAGTTGCACCATTGAGGGCTTCTTTTTGTTCCACAGCAATAATACTGACCTACCATGGGTACCTTTAAACACTTCACGGTCGGGAAGTATTAAACACCGGAATTCAGAGAATATAAAAGCATGCAAGCCACACGATAACTATGGCTGTGGGACAAAACAAGCTAATTCTTGGAAGGTGCTGCTGGTTTTAGGGAGTGGACCTTGCTAGACGGCCCAACAAATGTACTATTGTTGGGCCTTTTGCTAAGTTTTTCTGTTATTGCTCATTTTTGTATCGTCGATTGTGCTGTTTCAGCTAAAGATATGTGCACTGTAGCTAGTAGAACTTGCATATAAGGCACTCATTGTACCTAGGAGCCCATGTGTATCTCTACGCCACTTTTCACCGACGAGATGAAAACTACAATTTGAACATGTATTGTTCTACACGATACCCTTTTTCGCTGATGGTGCTACAAGTAGAGTCAGTTTGATGTCACATCCCCCGTTCATCTCACATCTTCGGGCACAATCTCCTAACAGTCTGCCTTCACTTCAACACCTTCGAACTAAAGCAACATATTTTCAAACCAAATTTTTTTCATGTGGACAAATCTACTAAGGCACACATAAAAACACAGTATCTGGAAAGAAGTGACCAAGGAAGAGTATGTTTAGCAGAACCACACTGACCTTGGATTTGCCAGGCTGCTATTTACTTGCTTTATTTGTGCCGTAAAGATTAGCAAAACTAAAATTTTCTTCCTAGTCTCTCCTACCATGCTCGAAAAGAAATAATCAATCACCTTGTGTTCTTCATTTCAATACCAAAGTCCAAATGGTTTACGCGAAATTTCACTCGATTCTGACAATCTTCACATACGATCCTGACGATGGTATATGCTTAAGGAAGGTTTGTGTCAACGTTTTTATATTTTACTTTAGCAATATTATCAAAGTCCTAAACTCTACAGTACTCTTGTGCTCTTGCTAACAAACTGCTAACCAAAGACACGTAACTAATGTTCTAAATGTTTGTATTTTTATCACGTAACACTGTTCTCCACCATTATGTGAAGCCACCATTATTCCGGCAGTGGTCTTGCGACATCTCAATCAGCCAATAAGATTGTGCATTTTCGCCATGCAATCGACATCACGTACGTGTTGTCAATCCGTTTTAAAAAGCAAGGGACACTCGTATGAACCTACGTTTTGTAGATGGTTTTGTCGAAAGATTATCAGCGGTATTTAGACATCAAATAACATTTATATATTGAATAATTAAAGTGGCCTCACTCGCGTGTTGGTTGCAGTGACTGTAATTGCATTATGAACTTTATTATTTCAATTGAATATAGTAATGAAACAAATATTGAGAATGTAGGAACTCTTGACTGCCAAGTGCGAAGAATTGTTTGTTCAAAAAAGGCATCTGGCTTCGCATGTTGTGAAGATGTTCGCAAGACCTCTTCAAAAAACTTTGCTTGTCGGTAAAGCCACAATGACCATTATAATTACCCAGACATCCTATTTTAAGCCCCCACTTCTTCGTGAAACTAAACTATCATACATCTAGTATCATTAGCGCATGACATTTTGTTGCTTTACATTACAGCAATTTTTAACAGAATTTCTCTTGCCTGGCTGTGCTTAGCGATAAGAGAGAAATAAACCATGTTGCACTTGCGCCCGCCATTCTTGCGCGATCAATTTGCGCGATTTGTTAAGCCACCGTGTGCCTCCTGTTCCATTGTGAGATCCATGAAGACATATATTAAACTAAGGTTGCAGTCACATCTGTCTTGTTATGTTTGTCTGAAACTCTACACTATGCTTCACTTCACAGCGAATGCTGGCTTTTTCTTCGCCCGGAGCTTCCTAAAATTTCTGTACGTACACAAGTTTAGGAAATTCTGCAGATCTGTCGTACCTTGGTAAACGTTGGTATGGAAAGCATCCGGAAGGAAGGTAAATCTAGTGTAATTTTTTATTGAGCAAAAGCTACAAAGTGGCGCTAAAGATTTGTACAAATGCACGCACAGACATGTTAGATGGCAGGATATCTTTTATATAGGGATATGTTTTACGTAAATAGTTTCTTACTGTTACGTAGTGATGCCAACAGCAACACCAGAAGGGGTAAGTTGATAAGTGCTCGTGGTCGCGAGGATTGTAGCCCTGGACACTGCTACACAAATCAACTTCAGTAGATGGTGCCCAACTACGATGGATGCTAACCAGGCGTGACGCCTCTATCCTAGGAGCGCAGTTGAGCGTGATTTTAATGTTATCGCTAAAACGTCTACCTAAAACTACTAGAGTACCACGTCCTGAAATACAGCTTCGAGTTGAGGGTGGCCTCACGCAAGATTCGCTCACTCTAGGATGACTGCCATATGGACATGTTGTTATACGTTCATGATAAAACAAGTGCCAATAAGTATACGAAGCGCTCGTCTTGTGTCCTTTATAAGTCTTCGTACTCATTGGACTTTGTTTCATGATGAATCCACGCACTATTTTTGCTGTTCCTTAAGCGGCGATCTCTCACGTCTGAAAAAGCTGTTTAAACGAAGCAGTGCCTAGCTAGCCCCAGTTGTAGCATATCTTTCCAAGCAATTCTGTAATTGGCTGCGAAGATAGAAGCCCACAAAAATTCACTTGCTCACGAAGAATGGGAAGCTAGAAATTGAGAGATAGGATGCAAATTTGAGGTACTCGGCTGCTGACCCGCAGGTCGCGCGATCGAATCCCGGCTGTGGCGGCTGCATTTCCGATGGAGGTGGAAATGTTGTAGGCCCGTGTACTCAGATTTGGGTGCGCGTTAAAGAACCCCAGGTGGTTGAAATTTCTGGAGCCTTCCACTACGGCGTCTCTCATAATCATATGGTGGTTTTGGGACGGTAAACCCCACAAATCAAATCAATCAGGATGCAAATTTGGTCTTAGGGGTGTTGGTTCTCGAATTCAACAGCCAACACCGAGGAGAATAAATTGTGATTTTCATTGTTCACAAGGTGCTGCGAGGCCCCTGGGACGTTACACGTACACACTACAACTTTCATATCGCGTGCGATGGTACATAATTTAAGTTTATAAAATTGGATAGCCAGCCCTCGAACCCCAATTGGCGTTTCGCGAACGTTACGGTCTATTTGAAAAGTAGTTCCGAGACCTGGCATGGCCATCATCAAGAATACTTCATTTCCACGTAGAATGCTGGGGTTTGAGTTCAGCTGGGACCCTGACATTTATTATTTGCATTCGTAGGGTCAACGCTGGCAAAGACAGCTTTTTCTTAACGCTCATGTGTAAATATATTATTGTGTCTTCTCACCATTCTTGGGTAGTAATGAAGTGTCAATCACTAGGGTCACATACCCGCTCGTGGGTACGTGCCACTCTCTATCGCAATGTGTTTGAGAACATACGCCACGGGATTGTGACATTATCGATGACATGACCAATGGGTCATATTCATGAAACCATCATACCTTCCGATACTTATTTTGGTTTTATACATCATAATTTAAAGCATATTACAAACAAAAGAAGCTGAAGCGCGCGACTCTTATCGTTGTTGGATGCCCACGTGCTCTCAGTTTTTAGTGGATTGGTGTGTGGAAAAGTGGTATCTGCCCATTTGTTTGTGCTAGCCAAGCCAGGACCAGCTGGGTACCCGCCACATCTGCTGTGACCCAGCCTTGAGCGACTTAGTGCAAACTGCACTAATTTTCTATGGTGAGAACTGCATGAGATCACAACAGCCGATTCTGGCGCCGCCTCCACTGGTATCCCCTGTCACGCGAAATAAGAAATGAAATTAGAAATAGAATTTTTCTGGTAGCAAAAAATTTAAACCCAGGCCCTCTGCGTGCCAGTCGAGTACTCTACCACGGAGCTACGCTGGTGATTCAAGATCGATCGCGAAAACCCTCTATACGGGGGCAAGTCGTGCGAAGAATCATGTTAACAAATCTATTATAGCGTGATATAAGAACAAAATAACAACACGTGTAACACAATGAGAATTGAGCAACGAGTCGATTGTTGAATGCTTCCAAATCATTACAGAAAGCTCAGTCAATATTCTGCATTATCGTAACCCACAGCACAGACAGAGCGTACAAAAAATCATACATGTGCCACAAGTACTGTGTCACTACGCATAATGACAAGACATTGCATAGGTTTTCGTTCTAATTAAGAAAAATACGATGATTTAAGGCTTAGTGGGCACCATGCATGCGCACTTGTATCGAGAGAGTACTGCGTCAAGACAGTACAATCTATCAAGGGAGTATCAAGGGAGTTTATTCGAGAGATTACATAAAAACTTCACAGCTTTCACAGAAGTTTCACAGCTTCACAACAAACTCACAGTGAAAGCTCTATGACTGTGCAGCATGTTCATTCACACGACTATATTAGGGGTACATTATATGGGACAGTGCCTAGCTAATGTACGAAGTAGTCGAAAGGTATGTGAGACACACAAAAAAAAGTTTGACAGTTTAATATTGTGACTGAGGATTGTGACAGTACACTATAAAAGGATTACAATCACACTGATTTTATTCGACCGTCGGCGACTTCAACATACACAAGATGGACCATAGGATCTAGCTTTGGCGTCGACTCTTTACGTCTCTTTGTCACTTTATGTGATTCAATCTACATCACAAGGACCAATGCTCGGATAACATGCGTCCGACACTAGAACTGTTTAGGAGTAGACGTACAGCGATTATATATGTGAAGGAGCAATATAAAACACCCACATGCTCAATCACATTATACTAGTTGGCGAGTTCAACGTACACCGTTTACATTACATAGGCCGACTTTCTAGTAGCACGTGTTTGACACAGAAACATGCTAGAGATTTATGGGGACACATGCCTATCATATAAATCTATAAATATTCGCAAACTATCACTTTTCGGTTGCCTCGTCACTGACCATGCCATTCTGTGATAGTAGATTTGTTATAATATGGTGGCGAAAAATATCACAACTTATCCACGGAGGGAACGATGATGAGTGGGCGAAACTCCGGAGGTACATCGGGAACCCATTGGTTCTCCGTGAATTTCGCCCAGTTGATACACCATATCAACGCCTCCTCTAGAAAGATACCTGCGACTTGAGCCGAAAGCTGGTTCCCGGCCCTCTGCTGTTCTCCCCTCCTCCGCTGCCCAATCAGTGTTGGCGTCGAGAGCTCGCTGCGGCGGCCGCTCTATACATTGTCGCCTCTGAGATTAAAGCAATTTTTACTGCCATCTCGGAGGCAACACGATCGTGCCTATGTGACGGCGGCAGTTCCTAATCGAGCGGAAGTAGTGGATGGATGGATGAATGGATGGATTGATTGATATGGCTGTACCCTTTAGATCGGACGGTGGCTAACGCCACCAAGCCGTAATACTTAGTGAACCAAAAACTAGATTTATTTTTTCCGTTAACTATGAGGGCCTCAGACATAGCATATACGCAGACGACATCACCCACTGGGTGACGGGTGGGAGTGAAGGCGACATTTAAAACATATTACAAGAAGCTGTTGACACTGTACAGAGATATGTAGAAGGTAAGGGGCTAAAATGTTCTCCCAAAAAGGCGGAATTGCTAATTTATAGGCCCACATGTAGGGGACGCAAAAGCATACAGGAAAGGCCAGACATCACGATTTTTGCGGGGAGAAGTAAAATACCTATGGTAGCGAACCTGCGAGTTCTCGGCCTCCGTATATCTGAGAATGGGCACAATGGAGAAACTATTAGGCTTTAGAGAACAGCGTCTACCAAACAAGCAGGCTGATCAAACGAATAGCCAACAAAAACTATGGTACGAAGGAACACAACTTTGTTCGTTTAGTCCAGGCTTTTGTAGTCAGCCGCATCGTGTACGTTGCCCCATATCTTAAACTACACGCAGCCGAACAGAGCAAAATAGATTGCATAATTAGGAAAGCCTATAAACAAGCAATAGGTCTACCGTTAAACACGTCGAATGACAAGTTCTTGGCTCTAGGGCTACATAACACGCTCGCAGAGCTAATGGAGGCCCGCACAATAGCACAGTATGATCGCTTAACCCAGAACTCTACGGGCAGGCATATTTTTGACACAATTGGCGTCACGTACAATGTGCAACATGGGGTAAAAAAGGGCATTCCGCGGGAGGCAAGGGGGCATATCGAGGTGCCTCCATTACCTAGAAATATGCATCCTGAGCATCACCGCGCTAGAAGGATAGAAAGGGCGAAAAGCCTACATAAAAAGTTCGGCAACGCCCGGGACGGGGTCTATGTAGATGCAGCAAAATGCGAGAATGGCCGAAGCAGTGTAATCGTAGCCAGAAATATTCAAAGGGATTCCAACGTCAGTGGCAGTGTACGTACAGATAGGGCAGAAGTGGCGGAGGAGGCGGCTATAGCACTAGCAATAGCCTCCACAAAAGCTGAAGTCATGATCAGCGACTCCAAAACCGCTGTTAAACATTATGCCGAGGAAAGGATCTCACCGGAAGTGCTAAGAATTCTGGCAAAGTTTTGCCACGAGCGGGTAGTTCATATTGTATGGGCACCTGCTCACTCCTCCCTCCCCGGAAATGAAATCGCGCACGACCTGGCTCGAGAACTGGCCGCCGAACAGGCGCAGCGCGAAGTCCGGGGGCGGAGAGGGACCGCATGATTAGTTATGAAGAAATCACAAAACACTACAGGCTAGGAAGGGTCCGATTCCCCCGGCACATACCTCGCTCAACAAGCAGCAGGCGACGGCATGGTGCCTCTTACAAACTGACAGGTTCCCGAACCTGGTAACTTTTCACTACATCTACCCAGAGATATACTCAGACTTGTGTAAGTTCTGCAATCAAAGGGCGGATCTCAATCATATAGTGTGGGCTTGCCCCTCAGTGACCGGGCAATATAAAAAATACAGCAATGGAGAGCAGTGGGAGACCGCACTGCTAAGCGCAGACCCAGAAGTGCAACTCGACGTCCTTCGGCAAGCCGAGGATGCCGCCAAAGCTCAATGACTCATGGCTGCCACCTAGGGGAAGGAGACAATTCTTCCTCATGTTGCCGCTTTTTTTTTCCTTTATAAAGTTATTTCCTCCTCTTCCTTCCGTTAACTAGTGAGGTTGAGAACTCGTACTTTGCAGTGAAGGGTTTAATGTTCACTCGTACCTTGAGTTTAGCCACCAGTCGGATAACGTCCTTCTAGTTAATTCTACCTGCTTAAAGTCTAGTTTGCCCTCCCTGTCCCTAAACCCCCGTGCTTTGAAAAACTCTGCGCCATCATCCTGAACTATAGGGTGAATCCCTTTACAGAACATTATCAAGTGTTCGGCAGTTTCCTCTTCCTCTCCACACGCACTGAATACCGTGTCTACCCCTTCGTATTTGGCCCCATATGCCTTGGTTTGCAATACTCTCGTCCTGGCCTCAAACAGTAGAGAACTACCCCGAGTATTATCATAGACCCTTTCCTTGGCAGTTTCCTGCTTAAACGTTCGATAGACTAGTGCGGGCTTCTTAATCATGCCGATTCTCCACATATCGGTCTCAGCTTCCTTCACCTTCCTAACCAATAATTCTTTTTGGTTTGGCCCCGTGCTGTTTTCTAAGGATTTACCAGTCAATTTTCTGGTTCGCTTCCTTCAATTTGTATCGACATTCTTCATGTACAAGTAGCTTAATACCTTCCTAGCCCAACACTCCTCCCCCATTTCTCTCAATCGCTTCTCAAATTTTATCTTGCTGCTAGCTTCCCTGCCCTCAAATGATGTCCATCCCATATCACCTTGTACTCCCTGATTTGGTGTTTTCCCGTGAGCTCCTAAGGCAAGCCTACCTATTCCATGTTGCCTAATTTCTAATCTTGCTTGAACTTCTGATCTCATGCACAAGACCACATTGCCGAACGTCAGACCAGGAACCATGACCCCTTTCCATATTCCTCTCACAAACTCATACCTATTGTAATTCTACAATGCCCTATTTTTCATCACCGCTGCATTCCTGTTGCCTTTAGTCGTGACGTATATTTCGTGTTCCCTTAAGTACTCGGCCCCACTGCTTATCCATACGCTCAGATATTTGTATTTATCTGTTATCTCTAGCGTGACCTTATGTATTCTAAGCTCACTACCTTCATTATCATTATAAATCATGACTGCTGATTTTTTCTTACTGAATCTGTATTCTAACCTATCGCCCTGATTAAAACAGATGTCCATCAATATCTGCAAATCTCCCTTGTTGTCTACCATTAGCACTATATCATCTGCGTACATCAATGCTGGTAGTGCCTGTTCAATGAGTTTTCCATGTTTGACGAAAGAGAGGTTGAAGCCCAGTCTACTTCCCTCTAATTTGGTCTCTAATCCTTGTAGGTACATCATGAATAACAACAGTGACAAAGGACACCCCTGCCTAAGCCGCCGTTTTACTTCTGTAGGCTTGGATACCTGTTTTTCCCACTTATAACTGCCTTGTTACCTTTATAGATATCCTTTAAAAGATTAGTGAGTCCATCTTCCATACCTAGTGTGTCCAGTATTCCCCACAAGTCCTCTTGAACCACGCCATCGTATGCTCCATTGATATCCAAAAATGCTAGCCACAGGGGCCTGTGTTCTTTTTCTGCTATTTCGATGCAATTCGCCAGTGAGACCAGATTGTCTTCCAACCTCCTGTGTTTACGAAACCCATTCTGCAGTTCCCCCAGCACCCCCTCATCCTCTATTGATCGAGTAGTGTCGGCTGCGAGCTCTCCTTGCGGAGAAAGCACTGAACTACGAGGAGCCTCCCGTCCCCATGGGAAAGCGTGCGATGTCGCAGGCATCTTTCTAGAGGAGGCGTTGGCCTTATCGACGAAGTGAACGATGAGATAGAAGCTTGCTCCATCAGCCTGTCTGTCCGTCTGGCCACGTGTCCGTCTGTCTGTGTGTCTGTCTGTCTGTCTGTCTGTCTGTCTGTCTGTCTGTCTGTCTGTCTGTCTGTCTGTCTGTCTGTCTGTCTGTCTGTCTGTTCATCCGTCCTCCTGTCCATACGTCCATCCGTCTGTCCGTCGGTTGGTCTGCCTTTCTCTCTGTCACGTACTTGCGGGGGCTACGAAAGACAACTACAGCGGAAAAGCTACTTTAAGTAGATTCTCGCCTAAAACTGTTTAGGTATAGACGAACATTTATTATAATGGTGAAGAAGTGACATAAAACACTTACAAGAACAAACCCTTTATACTAGTCGGTGACATCAACATAGACATTATGAGCCTTAGAAATTAGCTTCACCTATTCGTAATGATTCGCTTCGTGAGGATACGTGCATTTTTTTGTTTATGAAGAGGTCCTGGAGAAGTGCACTTTCGTCTTGCATATTTCAACAATCAGTGCAAATAACGCAGCAAGCTGCACTTACGTGCGCAAACTGGAATGAATCTCTTTAATATATATGTAAACTTATTAGATAATACGGAGTGATGTAACGTTTGCCGAGATAATATAAATAATACAGAGTGTACCTGTGATTCCTCGCACTTATTCACGCTTACTAGAAATGGAGCAGGTGGCATTCTTCTATCCTAAACTCTTGCGTGTCCACCAATGTGGCACAGTGGCTAAAGTTTTCAGCGCTCACCCGACCGTCACGGGTTCAGCAGCAGCCATGGCGGACGCATTTTATGGAGACCAAACGCTAGAAGCTCATGTACTGTGCGATGTCAGTGCACGAAAAAAACAACAGATGCACAAAATTTCTGCACTCCTTGAATGCAGCGTCTCTTATATTCATGTCGTCGTTTTCTGACGTAAAAATTCAGATATAATAATGAAATTTGTTTGCGAGTGCATTCCAGTGAATCCTGATGCTGCGGGTATCGTTATCCATGCATAGAGGCAATCACATAAAGCGCTTCCAAGTAGAAACCTGTATTCGTCCGTTTTCTCACTCATATTTAATTGCATAGGCGAATCACATGATAACTTTGATTTAGCAACAGCAAATACACTTTCACTTTGCTCATGGTGTCTTAAAACTCGAAGTGTGCGCGGGAAGATCATCAGTTGCAGCTCAAGCCTGTCAAGTGTAATCAAAGTCCATCCAAGTAGGTCACGAAGTTTTTAGCGAAAAGCAGTTGAGAATGTACTGCCACTGATATCAGCACAGGGAGTTATGGGTCTTGCGATTGAAGCGCGTTTTGGTGCTGTGGAAACAAACACTAACAGTGAAAAACTAGTTTTATTAAAGAGTGAAGAAACCGTTATGTTACTTCGCTAATAACTTCTCACCTTCATGCTGCTAGTACATAGCAATGATATTTTTGTGCAATGTGCAAAGAATTTATAGTGTTTAATTATTAAATAAAAACGTTTTCTTAGCGCCCCCTGTGAGAAGTATTTTTCATTGTTATTCAGTGATCCACTGCTGATGTAGCCCTAGCGTTGCATAAAAAGTCGTTCTTGTAAAGTTTGTCCAGTTCGTCTGCGATAACACACCCCCTCATATGTTTTGGTGTTCTGCACTTGCGTCTATTTTCAGAACGTTTGTGGGGCGAATTTAAATTTTGCCGTGCGCGTAGTTGTGAACTGCGTTTCATCGTTGTTGAGTGTGTTCAGTACAGATTACAACGGACAGCGGGACGATGCGAATAACTTTTTAGGCCAAGCGTGTTCCATGGTACCCGCAGAAACGATGTGCGCTGCAAGGATACAACAGCAACACACGTACGCCTGTTGATCCATGTTTTCGCAATGAGAAATCAGCACAACCGCACGGAGTACATTGCTCGCACCCCGCCGCGGTTGTCTAGTTTCTAAGGCACTCGGCTGCTAACACGCAACTCGCGGGATCGAAGCCATGCTGCGGCGGCTACAATTTCGATGGAGGCGAAAATACTGTAGGCCTGTGCGTTCAGATTTCGCTGCACGTTAAAACACCACAGATGCCCCGCCGCGGTGGTCTAGTGGCCAAGGTACTCGGTTGCTGACCCGCAGGTTGCATTTTCGAATCCCCGCTGCGGTGGCTGCATTTCCGATGGAGGCGGAAATGATGTAGGCCCGTGGGCTCAGATTTCGGTGCACGTTAAAGAACCCCAGGTGGTCGAAATTTCCGGAGTCCTACACTACGGCGTCCCTCATAATCATATGGTGGTTTTGGGAAGTTAAACCCCATATATCAATCATTAAAAACCACAGATGGTCGAAATTTCCAGTGCCCTCCACTACGGCGTCTCTCATAATATATGGTGTTTGAGGGACTTTAAATCCCACAATCAGTACTGTGCTCACGAAATTTCAGCGAATCAGCATTTATGTGGCACGGCTTCCTTTGTGAGCACACAGCCCCTGCTATTACTCCTGTTATCGGTGCGCATATCTCACTGCAATTCGCACGCCGGCATGCCCGCTACACGTAAAGGTAATTTATTGGAGCATAAGACGAAACGAAGACCACATGTTGTTAGCGCACATTTTGTATTTTTTACCCCCTTTGGTGCTCATTCTTTTGCAGTGTCATAAAATCACGATATTGTGACTATTTCTTTAAGCAGAATTATCACACTATTGTCTGGTTTACCTGTCGTTTGCTCCTGGTAGAACGGAACTGCACAAGCAGTGCGTATTTATGAAACTTGTGTGCGCGTGAACCAAATAAGCAACGTTGCAAGTATCTCAGGTTTGTTAGTGGTTATTTTTAATCGATCTGTGGAGGGTGCCACGAGTGCCGAATCAAAGTTACACGCATAAAGTTCCCAACCAAAACCAAACCAATTTCAATGGCAGTAAACCACTGTATACCCGTACGTCGATATTAGCTTCTCTGGCGTGTATATAAAGTGCACTCGTCAAGGCGCGAGTCTTTAGTGATCAGGAGGCCTACGAAAACAATTTTCGGATCAAATCTCACACAAGTGCCAACATAGTTACGACGATTGTTTACCATATATTGTGTCATATTTACATGTTATTTTTCTTCAGCTGGAAGCTTGCCCTCTTCACGTATAGGCACTAAGCCCCATTAACGGCTGACGAGGCGCCATTTTCCTATTGTATGGGTTTTTATAGAAGCTTTACTAATTTCATTTACCTCGGTGCTACACTGACTAGCGTCAGATAAGACGGAAAGCCAAGTAGGCATCAGAGAATAAACTACATATGAGGAACGCCATCTGCTACATTCTCTTAATTAACCATTTCGTGTGAAAGCTCACAGGCCGTGACAAGGAATATAGCAACCAATATCACGGTTGCGCGCCACGTGAAGGGACAAGCGAAATGTGGCGAAAAAGGAGAAAGTGGGAAAATGGTGAATTGAACGAAATTCGGCAGATCCCACGTACCTCGGGAATCGACGTTATTTGAAGCACGCCGAGCAAACGTAGCCAAGTTGTAATTTTTTATTGAGCGACACGTCATACAACGACGTCATGTGTACACATTTTGCACGCATATTCACATGTTGAGCCGTTGCACATGCTTACATAACCAGTTGCTAGCACTTGAGCAACGATACCAACAGGAAAATGAGTGTTAGCAACACCAGAAACGATGAACTGATGTCTAGCACTAGTGCTCGCGAAGATGATAGCCCTGAACACTACAAGATAAATTAGCTTCAGCGAATGGCGCTTCACTACAGTTGTCGTTAACCCGACATGACGGCTCTGTGAAAGGTGTGCGTATGTACTGTTTATAAGATTGAATAGCCCCCCTCCCCCCCTCCAACTCTACACTGCAACCACAATCTACTTTTCACAAACACTACAGTCTATTTGAATTGTAGTTCCGAAACCTGACGTGGCTCCATGGTAGAATACTTGATTCCTATGCAGATTGCTGCACTCTAAGACAAAATTACCCGAAAAAGGAGTAACGGAGCCCAATAGGCCCGCGCGATGAACGGATAGACCGTTGAGGAGGAACCACCGAGGGAAGCATGCCACGTGCAAACCACTTAGTTTCCAAACACGCTCCAAAGGGATAAATTGGCTCACACCCCAATTGGACGAACTCAAAACTAGCATTAAGACAACAGAACAACCCCGACGCAAAATTGTTCATCGTAACCTGGCAAATTCTGAATCCGAGAGCAACATAGCCCAGTCGTTAACAAACCAAACTGAGTCCCCCACGCCTCTCCAGGCTCCCACGCTGGCTGCAGTGGCGAAAATGACACCTCCTCAATAATAAATTCATGATGGCAGGCAATTCTAAACATAATAATAACAGCTCTAAACAACAGCAACTCGATATTTTCCAGTGGAACTGCAGGGGGTTTAAAGATAAGGAAAAGAGGGCCACTTTTAACCTTTTCCTGCAGAATCAACATTTTACCCCTGCAGTTTTGGCGCTACAAGAAAACGGCTTACAGGCGAAATTGCCTGGTTACAACTCATTTTAGGGAAGTGCGTCCACCTGTGTTCTCGTACACAAGGAGTATACCGCTTGTCAGATAGACCTTGATCTGTCAGAGGAGCATGAATACACAATGGTCAAAGTCCTTCCCAATAAAAGACGGCATCCTAGCTCGTACATTCTAAGTGTATACAGTTCTCCAAAATCTAGGCAATGTGTCTTCAACGAAATGTTTTATAAAGCGATTAAGGAAGCAGATAAGGACCCACTGGTGATTTTGGGTTATTTTAACGCCCTCAGCTATCATTGGGGTTACACCCGTGAAGTCCCCAAGGGACGTAAATTGGCAGAACTCATATCCACTCTTCGTCTGTCGCTTCTCACAGATCCAATGAAACCCACTAGAATCGGGAATTCTGTAAACCGAGATACTTGCCCGGATCTATCGCTGACTAAGAACATTTCCTACGCAACATGGGAAAACTTAGAAGAAACACTCGGCAGTGATCACTGTCTCCTCAGAATCACACTCTCCGGCAACATAGGCCGTAGAACATGAAGCCAAGCTAAGCTGACAGATTGGACAGCCTTCCGCTCACAGGTGATCCCCTCTGTGCCAGGGGCGGGAGGATATACGGGATGGGCAAAACAGCTCCTTGCAGCCAATTCCAAGTGTCTTAAAACTATAAAGACAACGGAAGACACTCCCGCCGTCGATAAGTACCTGCTCCACCTTTGGGACGCCCGCAGAAGCTTAACTAAACGTTGGCGGAAAAACAAATTCAACCGCAAGCTAAAACTTAGAATAGCCAAGTTGAGTAAGCAAGCGGATGAATATGCTGCACAACTGAACGACTCCAATTGGATAGAACGGTGCAATGTTATAGCTAAAGAAATGAATACAAGGAAAGCATGACGCCTTTTTCGAACTCTCGTGGACCCCGCCCAAACCCGAGGAGAAGCGCAAAAGCAGCTCCGTCGAGCCCTGCACAGTTTTCAGGGAACCAACTCCCAGCTGGCTGATGATTTGTCTGCTAGATACCTATGTCGCACCACGGATCTCAACAGGAACGCATATGAATACGCAGGTAGAAAAACAGTCAGCTCGATGCCCCTTTTGAAATGTGCGATCTGAAAGCAGCACTGAAAAAAATGCGCAGGGGCACAGCCCCGGGCCGAGACATGATCACGGTAAAACTGTTAGCAAATCTGTCAGACGATTCTTATCGGCATCTATTGCAGTACATTAAAGCGATCTGGGATGGCCAACCACTGCCAACTGAATGGAAAACAGCAGTTGTCACATTCATCCCCAAACCAGGCAAGCAAATCAGCACGGACAACCTCAGACCTATATCATTAACTTCATGTGCCAGCAAATTGATGGAAACTATGGTTAGAGACCGTCTTGCCACGTACCTCGAGAGCAAGGGGCATTTCGCAGATTCCATGTTTGCCTTTAGGCCACACCTGTCTGCGCAAGATATCCTCTTGAAACTAAAACGAGACATTATCCAACCCATTCCCTCGACGCACAACGACAGAGCGATCCTTGCACTAGACCTTAAAGGCGCATTCGACGACGTTAAACATGAAAGCATCCTGAAAAACTTGAGTAGTGTCCATTGCGGTAAGAAAATATTTGCCTACATCAGAGACTTCCTCTCTGAAAGACTGGCGTTCATTCGCATAGATGACGAGGAACATGGACCATTCAAAATGGGGACGCGGGGAACCCCGCAAGGAGCTGTCCTGTCTCCGCTGCTATTCAACATTGCCATGATGAAGCTCCCGCAAGCATTGGCAGTAGTGGAAGGAATATATCATGCAATATACGCCGATGACATAACAATCTGGACGAATCGGGGCAGTTTAGGAGAAATTGAAGACCGCCTGCAGCAGGCCGCCTCCATTGTGGAGGACTATGTGGCCCAGTGTGGGTTGCAGTGCGCTCCATCCAAATCTGAATTCCTGCATATCAGAGAAAACATTAAAGATAGGACGACCCTGAACTTGATGGTATCAGGATCAACAATACGAGAGGTTTCAGAACCACGAATCCTTGGCCTTCTGATTCACAACAGAACAAAAAACAGTACCACGCTAGACAAGCTACGGAAAATTGGAGAACAGGTAGGGCACATGATCCGCCGAGTGTCAAACAAGCACGGGGGGCTACGAGGAAGGGACGCGATTCGGCTCGCCAATGCTTTTGTAACTAGCAGGATTCTATATTCAATACCGTACTTTCGAATGACTAAACACGAAGAGAACAGAGTCGATGCTATTCTTAGGAAAGTAATTAAGCGCGCACTTGATTTACCCATCAGCACTTCAAATCAGAAACTCTCTGCATGTGGAGTCTTTAACTCTATACAAGAGCTCCAAGAAGCCCACCTCACAAATCAATATACGCGTCTTACGCAGACGCCCCCCGGGCGGCGCCTACTGGACCACCTCTTGATCCGGCACGAATGCGAATTCGAAAACGCGGAGCGTATTACTGAACTTTGGAGAACAAAACTCTGGGTGTCCCCGCTTCCCCGCAATATGACCAGGGAGGCGCACCAGTGTAGAAGGCAAGCGCGCGCTGAGGCACTTGAACAACGGCTTGGCTCCCGTAATGGGGTCTATTACGTAGATGTGGCCGGGCCGTCACCTAGGGGATACTACACGGCGGCGGTAATACATCAAGGAACGCAGGTGGACGGCCTCATTTTCAAAGCCACACGCTCAAGTAAGGCGGAGGAGGTGGCCATTGCACTGGCAGTATCCCATCCAAACTCAAAACAAATAGTTACAGACTCTCAAAGAGCCTGCGAGAGCTATCTTGCAGGAGAAATCTCTCCATTGGCTAATAGACTTTTAAAATTCAGCATCAGGAACCGCGATCCTACCCCAAAACGTCTTATATGGACTCCGGGACATCAGGGTCTACAGGGTAACGAGGCTGCACATGCAGCGGCCCGCGTGCTTACTTCCCGGGAAACTCCCCGTTCCCCTGATAGACCTGAACATCCCACACCTTTAACACGGTTTCGATAAATCAAAGAATACTACATTGAGCAACGCCGTTTGTATCCCGCACCAGCGAAGGCACTCTCGAAAACGGAGGAGTGCATCCTGCGGCGCCTACAGACAAATACGCTGCTCTGTCCAGCCATACTAAAATATTACGACCCAAAAACAAGTGGGCAGTGCCAGTACTGTGGGGAAGTGGCCAACACTTACCATATGGTCTGGGCCTGCCAAGTGAACCCAAAATTAACCCCCTTTCCCAACCCCACCAAAGAGGACTGGGAGACGACCCTACTCAATAGCTCCACACTAGAGGAACAGCGAACTCTAGTTCAGCGGGCTCGGGTGGCGGCCTCGACTAATGACGTCCCGGATTAGGGATGTCAACCAGCCCGGTGGGGATAAGGGCTATCCGGCACAGCCAGCATCAATAAAGGTTTTTTCCTCCTCCTCCTCCCAAAGGGATGAACCACCCGGGAATTTCAGGTAGTGCGACGAGCGTTGCCAGGGTAACTAGCCATCCTCCTCCTCTCCTGGCTCAGTCTTTCCCCGTTATTTGCTGGCGACGGTTCACGTTGCGTCGCGTTGCCAGGGTAACTAGCCATACTCCTCCTCTCCTGGCTCAGTCTTTCCCCGTATATTGCTGGCGACGGTTCGCGTCGCGTCGCGCTCGGAGTGCTCGACCATGGCCACCTGGATTTGACGATATAGGAATTACGACGTAGTGCTTGTGTTTATGCTTGGATCAGCGTGGGCTGCTGCTTTTACGTTTCGCTGCACCCATGAAGGCTGAAGCAAGTCTCGACACGTCACCACGCCGCGCTGTATATCTCTGGCCTAAAGATAGTCACGACCAACACACGACAGCAACAGTTGGGAAAGCCAATATAACGGTCGAGAATGCAACAGGCCTAACCGATATATACTTCAGTCCGACTAAGGACAGAAAACAGGGCTGGATTGTAAGGCAAGTAGGTTATCATTCTTTATTCTACTCTACTTGTTGCGTGTGCGATACGGATCGCGCTTGCCGGCACGGGCTCGGTCGTGCTGTATATCGCACGCGCGAAATGCACCGCGGTCAGCTTGGGCGTCTGCAGTTCGCCTGTGCGTTGCGACTGCCTGGAAATTGGCCGCCATTGCCGTCGGCCGGGATCCCGTACGCTCGCTCATCGAGTGCTCGCCTGTCTTCGCCGCCTCGATGAGCTCCGGGCTGGCGACATTGGGCTGAGACCTCGTCGCTGCGTTGGGGGTCGCCGAAAACACGTTGCGGGTTCTCGTAACGAGCTTGGTTGTAGTATGTCGCGCGCTGTAAGTACACCAGCATGGGCCGGCGGCGCTTTCGCTAGCGTTGGAACTCACTGAAAATTGGTCGTCATTACATTTGGCTTTCTCGTCAGTCAGTCACAAGCAGCTCAGCGCCGTCTGTTGGCCGCGGGGGCGGACTCGCGTTTGCGCGCTGCACTCGCTCGAGTTTGTGGAAAAGGGCCGCATTACCGTCGATTTGCCCCACCATGTTGGTCTAGTGGCTAAGGTACTCGGCTGCTGACCCGCAGGTCGCGGGTTCGAGTCCCGGCTACGGCGGCTGCATTTCCGATGGAGGCGGAAATGTTGTAGGCCCGTGTGCTCAGATTTCGGTGCACGTTAAAGAAACCCGGGTGGTCGAAATTTCCGGAACCCTCCACTACGGCGTCTCTCATAATGATATGGTGGTTTTGAGACATTAAACACCACAAATCAATCAAATAAATCAATCAATTACCGTCGATTTCTTCGGCGTTAGCTCCAAACCAGCTCGGCGCTGTTCGTAGCGGCGGCCAAGCGTACGCTCGCTCTCCTGTTCGAAGTTCGCTGGCGGCAAACACTCCGCGTGCAGCGCCGTGTTTGGTCTCCCATTCGCTTGCTCGAGCTGAACGACGTCGCTCGCGTGGGACTCAGCGACTTGTTGGCGGCATGGTGGTTCGCGGCCGCCGCTCCTAAACTGTTGCGCTACGGGGATCGAAATTAGTCGGACAATGTGTGACATCAAGGTGAAATTATTAACATGTCTTATCTCACTTATGTTTTTATTTCACCTTGCATGTATTTCCCATATGCATTCGTATTCATCCTGTCACGTGTGACTCACTATTTTACATACTTATTGTGCAGCCATGGACACACACCACGCTGAAGGCTGTGTGCGCTGGCGTCTGCGATGCTGTCATCCATCTCTTTCGTCAGAACAGCTTCAGAAGGACCGTGCGAGATGTAAAGGTAAAGTTATTTGTGTGTCATATTTTACACGCTTGTTTTTATATCAACTTGCACGAACTTGTCATATGCGTGCATTTTCATCTTCTGTCACGTGTGTCTAACTATTTTTACTATATTATTGTACGTGCAGCCTGGGAACACAACAGGCAGAAGGCTGCGTGCGCTGGCATCTGCAATGCCTGTCATCTATCGCTTCCGTCGGGGGAGCTCCCCAAGGAGTGAACAAGATTTGACAACGAGACTGTACTTGTGCACTTCACCTTGAATTCACTTAAAATAATGGAAAAACTTCATGTGTATGTAGAAAAATAAAAGATTTCGATGTCCCACTTTTGTCTGTCGTTGTTGCCGTGACTGCGAAAGCAGTTACACATAGGTGGCTAACTACTTTTTCGCGTGTTCTTTTCTGCGCAATTTGTTGCTCACTGCGCAAAAAACAGGCGAAAAAAAGTATTAGGCGTGGCGGAAAATAAACAAAAAACTATGTTTGAACTGGGGATAAAAAGCTCATCCGATCGGAGTATTTGAGTGTATCAACTATTCGTCCGGCAAGGTGCCACTGTGAGGACTAACGGTTGCCCTGTAAAGTGTAATTGTGAAGATTACCCCTATAAGGTGCAAATGTGCGGACTAAATGTTAGTTCTTTGAGGTGAATTGTGGAACTAACGGTTACTCACTAAGGTGTAAATGTGAGGACTAAATGTTAGTCCCTAAAACTCGTCTGTGGGGATTAACTGTTAGACCCAGTGCTGTTAGTCCTTAAAGAGATTAATGGTTGTGGCAGCCCCATTAATCCCCAAAAGGACGAAGCATACACCCTTTTAACACCCTTTTGCCGTGGAGTGTGGGGCTCGATTCCTGCTAAGACCATAATATTTATTGTATGCGTTTGTTTGGTCAAAGCTGCCGATGTCAGCTTTTCATAACGCTGACGTGTTAAAATTCCCCGGTGTGTTCTCGCCTCTGCCAAGGAGATACCAAGTGTCAATCACCCGTGGCACATACCTGCCCACGTGTATGTGCCGCTACTTAACGGGAAACGTACGCGACGGGATTGTCAGAAGATTGAAATTTTAACAAGCAGGTCGTATTTGTCCAACCATCTACGTTCGCATACTGCGTTCTCATACGCCAAGCAAAAAGGGTGATCACAAGATGACCCTGTCATAAGCGGATATATAGATAGATACGCAGAGAGTCGCAAAAGTGCTTCCAGTCAAGGGGGTTAAAAAAATCGCTGTAGTGCAAACTTTCCAGGAGTGAAACCGTACCCACCGTAAGATGGCGGCTGCGGCAGCCATCGTGCTAGAGGCATGATAAACTTGTGGCATTTGGCGATTGAAAAAAAGCGTTTTCTTTGCACGCCCAACAAATTTGACGTCGCAACCTTTTCGGGTTAGGTAGCGTTCAAAGCGCGTCCTTGTGTTACTATTTTTTTTTACAGTATGCTTTGAATTCAAGAAAAATTTTATCTGAGATTATGTCGTCGGTAGTCATCTGTAGAGTTTATTTTATTGAAACTGACTGTTTTGACTTATCGTTAACCTACATTTCAGACCAACAGATCAAATCCATTCAATGTCTTAGTGGGCACAATCAGAACATCGCGTGTCTCTGAGAACTTTGGAGGCCAAAAACTGGCTTCACTATTGCTGGCAAAGCATTGCGAGAGCTTTCACTTCATGCAGCAATCTTTTTCAAAACTCCTTGCTTCCAGTAAGCAAAAAAAAATGCTTCGTATTTGAAGCACACAAGCTGTCCTGGAGTTTAGTTGCTGTTCTCTACATCTTACATTTAGTAAAACTTCACATCGTTTTCAAAGCCGTACAATACTTGTGTCTGTACAATGCTACGAATTTGTACATGTCATATTCATTCATCACAAAATTAATTCAAGGAACATTTGTAGCAACAAGCGCATTCAAGATGTCAGGGATACTCGTGAACGAAGTGAATTCAAATCCCACATATACCGTCATTCCTGTGCATACAACTGTGTCGCTGCACCAGTCTTCCTTGAGGTAGTAGCTGGAAACTATATTCTAGCGAATTCCCATGAGGTCACACTCAGACGTACGTATGATGCAAGTAGACATGGTCTGAGTTGTGGTGGTGTCACACCACGACTGACAATCCGTTACATTAACTTTCGGTACTGGCTTTCCACCTCCACTTTTCTCAGCCGTACAGATCAAACTACCGAGGCTGGCGTATAACTGTAGCTGCAGTCGCTCCAGGCACTGTGTTCCAACAGCCTGGTGTCACACACAGGTCCCGTTAATTAGGGAGGCGATCGCCGGGCTAATTCCAAGGGCCGAAATATCGGCCCCCCGAACCGCACCACGAAAGCGTGGACAATTTAGAAGTGGTCCTTTTTGGCGCGCCAGCGGACGCCAGCTGTGGCCCAAAGAACAAGTCAGAGCCGAGAGTTGATAAACAAAACAAATATTATATTCTTAACAATGGCAGATCTAAAACAATACACAAGAATGCACACTCCACCATAGTACATACAATACGTCACCAATCAAACAACGTACTACAGAGTACAATCAGCCACACTCAAAACAACGGACACAGACAACGATACGCACTACAATGCAGTCGCATGCATTGAACCACCAAGACACTTAAAGACTAAAGAGATAGAAAACCTATCCAGTCCAATGTTCTTGGAACAGAAGTCGGGATGATACTCTTCCGAGAATCACTCACTCAAAGTCCAGCGTTGTTGTCGTTCCGCTGCCCTCGAAGTTCCTCTTCCAGGAAACCTCGCCGAAGTTTCTCTTCCAGGAAACCTCACGTCTTCAATAGGCCACTCTCCAAGCTTCAAACTTCTTTGCCCGAAACACGTCGGCTTCACACACGCAGCTGTTGCCACGCGTCTTCGCTCGATAGCGGTAAACACACGCTCTTGCCTGTAGCTCGAGCCTTCACCCCTCAGGTGGAAATCCTCTTCATCTCCTGCCTTGTCGCTACGGACAAAACCTTCGCCGACTACACGGCGGTATACCCTACGCGCTCTGGCGCTAACTTCCGTCTTCTCCTCATCTCTCGTCTCCGCTGCTCGGTTAAATACCTTCCGCACGACATTCCAGAAAGTTCTCGTCATTTCGTCGGCGCGATACGCAGCGAAGGCTGGGTAGGGGGTGAGACGGTTCGAATGCCCTCCGCGATGAATGACTCAACCCGGCGTGACCACGCCTCTTTCGTTCTAGAATTCTCGCGGGCTTGCTCGGCCGCCGATGTGGGGTGAGGAGGTTCGTCGGCGAAGCCACGCTTCCGAGAGGAGAGCGCGCGCCCGGGGAGCCTTTAGATGTTTGTTTTCTTTTTTTTTTCTTTTGACCTCCCAGCGTCTCCCCCGCGCGTTATCGCAAGAATTTGGCGGCGCGCCCATTTTTAGCGCTCGTTCTGTGACACTGCCCCCCACTTTCAGAATATTATCTCATAATATTCAAAACCACACAAACGAGCGCGAACAGTCACCACACACTCCGAAAGACTGTAACACAAACCATCGCTCATGACACTTCACATTCGGAATAGATCCTCAATACAGCTGTACATTGTAATTCAATTCCATGACACATGAAATATAGCCACAGGTACATGACTACAACACTTCATCACACATTCCGAACAATACAAATGTACAAAGTTCTCTCATTACAACAATTACTACACTCACATCATTACTATACATCACATCACCGAGACAAACATTTTGACTCACTCAACATACAGTTGCGACACAGGACAACAAGAACATTAACACAACATATGGCACTCAGCCCTGCCAAACACAATCCGATTCTACCTCAGCACCTATCCTGTGTATTTCGAGCGGCGCTTGCGCCCTTTCTTGCGGTGCTCTCTCGATCTCTTCTTATTGTTTTTGCTCGTTTTGTTCCGGCGAGCCCCTTCCAACGATGGTATCTGAGGCAGCGTCTCAGCCATCGTTGTCACTTCCGTCACCGTTAACGGGTCATAACATTCAACGGGTCCTGTCTGTTTATTTACCAGCTTGATCATGTCTCTACATTTAGCCCGGCTGGCCAACTCCGTCTCCCTTACACTGTCGGTCGGTTGAGGTCGTGCCGACGTAAGTCCAGTTGCTCGGCCCGTGAACTCATTCAACACGATCATCTTCTCATTTACGGCCTCTTGTACCGCGGCTTCACCTTGGGCTCTAGTGAGATCCGTCACGGGCGGCTCCTCCCTTGTATCTCGCGGTCGCTGCGTTGGCGAGGACTCTATCTTAGGGTCTTCTCCCAAACATTCCGGATCATTCGGTCCTCGCGCCCCGTCGATGTTTCCGATGACAAGGTCGTAAAGGGGGGTCGTCATACATAGAGCGGTAACCTTCCCGCTGAAGTACGGGGTTTCCACCTCAATCTCTGCTTCGGGAAGCATCCGAACCGTACGGTTAATTAGGCAAACCGGTTTCGTTCTGCCTGTCAACTCACTTTCCCGTACCAAATTTCTCCGCACGATAACCGTGGAGCTACCGGTGTCTCTTAGAACCGTAATCTTCTTGCCTGCAACCTTTCCAGGCAGCGTTGGCATTCCCTTCGTAACACCGGTTGACTGTTTTGACATTACAGCACCCACAATAGGAATTTTCTCCCCATTCTTCAACTCTACGAATCCATCGGTGACGGCATTATTATCAGATTTCGGTGCCGCTTGCACACAGGATACCTGGTGAGTTTGACTCACCCCGTTCCGGCAAGCGTCTGCTTTGTGCCCAGTCTGACCACACTTGAAACATTTTACTACCGTAGGGCTCGTAAAGATCGTTCGACAGTATTTCGCGCGATGACCCACTCGGTTACACAGAAAACATCGCGGAATGTTCTCCGGTGCACGCTTCTTTTCTTCGGGAGCCGATTTCTTCGAATCTTCAGGACACTCCTTCTTGACCCTGGCCAAATTAGTTCCACCTTGCGCTTCCAAGAATTGATCAGCCAATTCAAGCATTCCTTCAAGTGACTCAGCCTTCCTCTCTTTCAAGTACAGCGACAGGCTTGGGTGGCAACTAGTAAGAAATTGTTCTCTAATTAGGAGCTCTCTAAGCTCATCGTACTCCTGCACTGTCCCTGAAAGTTCAATCCATCTGTCGAAATAATGGCAAAGTCGGGCGGCATACTGCGTAGCCGTCTCACCATCAGCTGGCTTTCCTGTCCGAAATCTGTCCCGGAAACCTTCTACAGTAAATCTAAATCGCTTCAGCAAAGCAGCTTTCACCTTGGCATAGTTGGCTGCATCGGTCGGCGTCAGCCTGCCGTACACACTGAGCGCTTCGCCACTCAAGCAGGTACTCAAAGCAGTTGCCCATTGATGTTCCGGCCAATTCTGGCTCCTTGCAATCGTCTCAAATCGGTGAAGGTACGCGTCAAGGTCGTCCTTCCTTTCATCAAACGCTACGAGCAGCTTTCTTGGGTTCAAGCGGAAGCCATGATCTTCCCGTTCGCTGCTTTCACCTGTAGCTTGGACGGGAGTTTCACTTCGCTGTTGCAACCGGAGCCGCTCGAGTTCCATCTCGTGCTGCCGCTGCCGTTCCCTTTCCTCTCTTTCTTCTTTCAGCTGTCGCTCCTTTGCCTCTTTTTCTTCTCTCGCCCTCTCAGCGGCCAGCTTTTCTCTCTCCAGCTCCAACTTCAACTGCTGCTCTCTTTCTTCTTTCAGCTGTCGCTCCTTTGCCTCTCTTTCTTCTTTCGCCCTTTCAGCTGCCAGCTTTTCTCTCTCCAACTGCAACTTCAATTGTTGCTCTCTTTCTTCCTTCGCCCTTTCAGCGGCCAGCCTTTCTCTCTCCAACTCAGCTGCCTTTTCTTCCTTGGCCCTCTCAGCTGCCAACCTCTCTCGTTCCAACTCAGCTGCTTTTTCTTCCTTGGCCCTCTCAGCTGCCAACCTCTCTCTCTCCACCGCCTCTTTCTCCTTCTGGCTTACCCATTTCCGTAGTTCGGCGCCAGAAAGTCCCATCTTCTCACCCAGAGCAACTAACTTTTCGAGATCCATGGTGTCTCGCAAATAAAACCTTGCCACGTGCAAAAAGTATCTGCCTAAATCAGTCTATCGGAACACTCCCCTGCACTGGGTCACGAGAACACTGAGCAACACACAAAATCGTTCCGATAGCACTATCAACAACTCGAGGCTCTTTCTCACTACTTTGAGCACCCTGTGCACCAAAAGGTCCTGTCGCGGACGCCAGATTAATTGTCACACACAGGTCCCGTTAATTAGGGAGGCGATCGCCGGGCTAATTCCAAGGGCCGAAATATCGGCCCCCCGAACCGCACCACGAAAGCGTGGACAATTTAGAAGTGGTCCTTTTTGGCGCGCCAGCAGACGCCAGCTGTGGCCCAAAGAACAAGTCAGAGCCGAGAGTTGATAAACAAAACAAATATTATATTCTCAACAGTGGCAGATCGAAAACAATACACAAGAAGGCACACTCCACAATAGTACATACAATACGTCACCAATCAAACAACGTACTACACAGTACAATCAGCCACACTCAAAACAACGGACACAGACAACGATACGCACTACAATGCAGTCGCATGCATTGAACCACCAAGACACTTAAAGACTAAAGAAATAGAAAACCTATCCAGTCCAAAGTTCTTGGAACAGAAGTCGGGATGATACTCTTCCGAGAATCACTCACTCAAAGTCCAGCGTTGTTGTCGTTCCGCTGCCCTCGAAGTTCCTCTTCCAGGAAACCTCGGCGAAGTTTCTCTTCCAGGAAACCTCACGTCTTCAATAGGCCACTCTCCAAGCTTCAAACTTCTTCGCCCGAAACACGTCGGCTTCACACACGCAGCTGTTGCCGCGCGTCTTCGCTCGATAGTGGTAAACACACGCTCTTGCCTGTAGCTCGAGCCTTCACCCCCCAGGTGGAAATCCTCTTCATCTCCTGCCTTGTCGCTACGGACAAAACCTTCGCCGACTACACGGCGGTATACCCTACGCGCTCTGGTGCTAACTTCCGTCTTCTCCTCATCTCTCGTCTCCGCTGCTCGGTTAAATACCTTCAGCACGACATTCCAGAAAGTTCTCGTCATTTCGTCGGCGCGATACGCAGCGAAGGCTGGGTAGGGGGTGAGATGGTTCGAATGCCCTCCGCGATGGATGACTCAACCCGGCGTGACCACGCCTCTTTCGTTCTAGAATTCTCGCGGGCTTGCTCGGCCGCCGATGTGGGGTGAGGAGGTTCGTCGGCGAAGCCACGCTTCCGAGGGGAGAGCGCGCGCCCGGGGAGCCTTTAGATGTTTGTTTTCTTTTTTTTTCTTTTGACCTCCCGGCGTCTCCCCCGCGCGTTATCGCAAGAATTTGGCGGCGCGCCCATTTTTAGCGCTCGTTCTGTGACACCTGGTCAGCTTTCAGGAACGCTGATGTTCACCGGTAAGCAAGCGTTCGCGTTCCAAACGTGCAGCTGGCTCGGGTTTTGTGTATCTAGTGTATTCTCTCGGAGCCCTTGGTGTATCGAACATGTGGGCTACGTTACCTCAAAGGACCCCTGACACCACATTCAGAAACTCAAGATGTTTGTGTGTTTTGAGTCTTCCATGTGGGGCACTTCTGACCGATTATCATTGAAAAGCATTGCATGTAATATATTTTAATTTAGATTTGAAATAAGGATGCATGCTCGTGTGAATATTCAGGTGCAATGGACATCATTTGTGGTCTGACGTATTTATCAGGCCCTCTCGGGGCGTTGCAAATATCGAGCAAGTATTGCTAAGGTCAGAGAACATTTGTGGGGCGCACACAACACCTCGACTGCCACCCGGCGAGGACTATCGTTCCTCACCCCTCTCGTTGGGTTAGGCTGGTCTCAAGGTGGTTTTCATCTTCAAAGCATCCAAATTGTTTCATTCTTTACCACCCACAAGTGCCCCTAGTTTAAAGGAGCACATTAAGCGTGCCTGAAACTTAAGCTCACCTAGTCTCAGGCACTGCCCCAATGTGGGGTGCTAGTTTTTTATGGTATTCAAGCGGGTATTGCTTGGAATGCGTCGAAAATAGAAGGCTACCCAATGAAGTTAACTTAAAGCCCTACCGTACAGGAAGCTCCCATGACATTTTGCCTATTAAGTTCATAATTAAGGACGTCATTGCGATAGTAAAAAGCAATGTGGTACTTTAAGAGGAAATGACACGGGCGAAACAAGCCAGCTCGCGAATGCTTCTATAATGTTTTGTAGCTTTAGTGATATTTCTTTTTGCAATAATATATATATACATATCAACGCTCTTACATTTTTTTTAATGCGAAGCATGTATTTGTGAACTTCGGCGGCTTTGAGCATATCTAGCTATCTATCTCTATCTATCTATCTAGCCGCCTGCGACTTTTAGCTCTCCTGGTTGTTTGCATAATGGTTTCTATACCAAAATTGGTATGGCAGAAAATGACTGTATGACGAGCATAAGTGATTAGTCATAACATGAAAATCAAAACATGTTTGTCATGAATGTCACGAGTCATGAAGGTCATGTCTTGCTGCTCTTGCGGTGGTTTCGTTCACATGACATGTTGCAAAACTGGTATGGTATGACATGAATGCATGGCGAACACAAGCGACAGACCTTAACATGAAAATCAAGACATGCGTGTCATGTAACAACATGACTACATGCCACACTCATCATGCACTCCTGGCCTTTTCGCTAGCTTTGCATATACCAAATTTGGTATGACGGGACGGGAATGGATGACGAAGGTATGTAACTGGTGCAGACATGATAATCATGAGACGCGTGTCATGTAACAACATGACTACATGCCATGCTCATGATGCGCTCGCAGCCATTTCGCTAGCTTCATATTTACCAAATTCGGTATTACGTGATGCAAACGGACGACATAGGTAAATGACACGCTCAGACATGATAACAACCACATGCGCGTCATTCAACAACATGACTACATGTCACAGTCGTGATGCGCCTGTCGCCATTTCTCTAGCTTCCCACGTACCAAACTCGGTATTTCATGATGCGAACGAACGATATAGGTAAATAACACATTCAATCATGATATTCACGACATGCGTGTCACGTAACAACATGACTACATGCCACACTCATGATGCGCTCGCGCCCGTTTTGCTAGCTTCACATATGCCAATTTTGGTAATACGTCACGTGAATGGATGACGGAGTTATGTGAATAGTGCAAACATGATAATGATCGGGTGCGTGTCATGTAAGTACACGACTACATGCCACACTCAAGGTGCCATTACATGTCACAGTGACGCTGCGCGCGTGCGTGCCGGCGTTTGTTTCGTCGCGTCACGCTAGTGATGCCACGCCAGGCACTGATCTGCTTGGCATAAGGCGCGCGCCGCGCTGCGTTGTTTTTACGCATGCGCGTTTGTGCGCACCCGGCGTCCCTCCGTCACGAAAAGAGGCAGACGTGGTGCTTGCTGTCTGGGTAGCGTTGTCGGCGCAAAATGCAACATGTTGCATTTCGTGCCGGTTGCCGCCGGGCCGCGCCGACAGACGCTGGTCGCGCGCTTATGTTTTGCTAGCGTAGCGTCGCTGCGCTAGCGTGTGCGCGTGTCAACGTTACATTGGAGTATATTGGGCCATTCATGATACCTCACCGGCGTTTTGTTAGCTTCACATATACCAAGTTGAGTATCACGTGACGTGAATAGATGACGATAGCAAATGACATGTCCAAACATAATCTTGGTATGCTTCTCATGTAAAACATGTTTAGATGCTATGCTCAGAGCGTGCTCGCGGCCGTTTCGCTATAGCTCCACATATACCAAGTTTGGTATCAGGTGACGCGAATAGATGACGAAGGTAAATGAAACGTCCAAACATGATAATCAAGACATGGAAGTAATGTATAGCATAATATACCTCCACCTCGTAACGTTGTGCTGACTTTGAAGTGATATATCAAACTTCCTCATTCGTGCTTCCCATATAAAGCCTAGTTCACACTGAAACATCCGCTTGCTACAGCGACCGAAATTCCCCTGCCGCCGAAACGCAGCGTCGTTCGCACTGGACGCGCCCCGTGCCACCGAATAAGCCATCTACTACGGGGCGAACGCGGAATGGATGCGCTGTCATCCGGTTGTTGTCGCGACTCGCAAACGCTACTACGCTATTCGGTGGTGTATACTTCGACGATTCTCGTACGCAAGAAGCAAGAAAAGACAGTACTGCTTACTTTGCTGGCAAGTGGCAGTCTTGTAATGCACGAAGAGCAGAAAAACCACCGACGCCAGCGGCGTTGTGCGTTCATTTTGCTCTGCAAGACCGCAACAAGCTCGGTCACGCCAGCAGCAAGCTCGGTCACCTCTTCCACGAAATACGGACGCGAAGTAGGCACAGAGTAGGTTAAACTCCCGTTGGTTTCAACATTCATTTACTTGCACTGCGGCATAACAAGTGAGTAGGGCTTGGCCGCCATTTTTCAAAATTCCTTGACTAGCGCTCCTATTGGTCCGCAGTGACCGATTCGGCGGCAGACGCCGCGAAAATCGGTCCGAGAGCGATCGGCGCGCAGAGGGCCCTTTCGGCGGATCTCGCCGCCGCCGAACCGGATTTGGAGCACTTTCGGCGGCCGGAATGCTCAGTGTGAACCGGCGCTAATAGATTCTCAGTGTGCGTGGGATGTGAGAATTTTCAGATTCTTCGAATAATGGCGCAGGGAGCGTCGCTGGCGCTTTTTCTCCCGCACATGGCATTCGGCGCATTCCTTAACCAGCTTTGCAGTTTTCAAGCTGTAAAAGTCGGAGAGCTTTATTCTCTGCAGCTTTGAGGAAAAAATCGAGATAATTAGAAAAGAAATCCAATAGCAAACTTTGTTTCGATGCAATGCCGCAATCACATTTAACGTTACATTTATCCAATCATATGGCGGCAATCTTCCGGCGTCACTTCCATTCACAGCAGTTCTGGCCAGTGACACTACGAGCTATGCAGTTGGCACTGATTTTTTCAAGCGTTAGAGGGCCCCTTTCAGGAGCTTCGCCCCTAAAGTATAAGAAAAGCTACGTTATTCTTGGTAATTTTAGGAAAAATTACCATTATCAGTGTGGGGATTAGGTTCTTCCCGTCACAAGGCATGTTATGTGAGGAGTGATGTAGCCATCGCTTGGGTGCACAGGACAGCGTCTCCGTGCAGCAGAAATCGCCGCACTAAGCGTAGCTGCAACAGGTCAGCGAAGTCTGATCGCTGCTCGTCTATAGTCAGCGGCTTAAGCATCTCGACGGCACTCACCGTGCCTGAGATGTCCGCAGGAAGCTGCACCCAAAACTCGTGCCTGGTCACGTCAAAATACCATGCCCCGAGGACGTCGACGGCTCGAAGACAAGAACCTGGCCTTCCGAACTTCGCGTGTAGTTGCGGATTCGCCCGTGGCTTTCTCGCCTCGCGAGAGACGCTAGGTGGCGCCGACAAGAAGAGCCGTGTCCGCAAGTGGTGCGTGAATTTTCCGGCTCCATTGTGGAAATTTATGTGTGCGGCCGATTTAGACTATTGCCATGGCTTCCTGAAGTTTTTCCGCCTCGACTGACACCAACCACAGCTGTAAGTAACCGGAACTTTTTATTTTAGAAGCCCAAACGCACCTGCTTACGCGCGAGCTCGACAACGCCATCGCCGCCATGTAGGCGGCTGCAGGAACGCTACCGTGCGCGTTGCGCGCGTACACGATGGCTCTCGCGAATGAACCCTCAGACGCTATTGCGCGTCCCGGACTCTCATGGATGACGGACATGCGTCGCCAAGAGCTTGATAATACGGATTTTCAAGACCCTACAGCTAAGAGCCTCTCAACGCCAATCAAAACCAACGATCAGAACGCCGAAGCCGACAGCCAAAACCAAGTGGATGGAGCCTGGCAAACGGTGCTCACTCTGCGGCAGAAGAAAGCTCTTGCGAAAAAAAAGAAGGCCAAGTCCGTGGATTTTTTGACAACCTCGTACCACCAACACTTATCCACTGCTGAAGCAACCGGAAAATCTAAATACAGGCCTGCCCACAGGTGGCTGCCCCCCTTGCCCAAAGACGACTTCAAGATAGTGGTGCGACCACACCAAGGGCTACCGGTCAAGACCCTGACTAGTCCACTACTGGCAGACACCGTGATAGAAGCTTGCAGCGGTCAATTATCTGCTGAGCAATTTTTGCTCAGAATCAAACGAGGTTCCAACATCTTCATTGTTTCGACGCCGCATCAGACAGTGGCGGACCACGTGAGGCGTATTACCACCCTGAAGATCAACGGCCGGCCCACTCAGTCAATGCCTACGTAGCGACAAGCGAAGGGACAACTAAGGGTGTCTATCACGGCATAGACCCCACAGGATGCCTGAAGAGCTAAAAGCCAATCTCCGCATACGCACCCAAGGTGTCGAAATTCTGCAAGCACGGATGTTTAAAAACACCAAGACGGCCGTTATAACATTTTTTGGAGAGATTACACCTCGGTACGTCTATTACAATGGCGGAGAACTTACCCCTACAAGGTTACCACTCAGGTGTGCAAAGTGTGCCATCAGGTTGGTCACTGTTCCGACGTTTGCCCCCAGCCGGACACTCAAGTGTGTCACGTTTGTGGACAACGGGACCCTGCAAACGGACATGAGTGCTCTCCGAAATGTTCAGCTTGTGGTGAGGGTCATTTGACAGGTGACCGAAGTTGCAGAAAACGACTAAAATATCCGCAGAAAAGAACCTCAAGGGCTAGTGTGCACCAGCCTACTCTGAATGACACCTCACCAAAGCCACCTCAACGCCCCCACTGGTTCAGTTCTGATGATGAACAATCTGCCCTGGACCACTGTCCGGAGTCCCCAGAGACTCGCCCAAGGTTCCGCTCTAGATACAGATCTAGATCGAGATCCCAGACCCGGAAGGACTCTACAAGACCCCACCCCAATTTCACTCACACAAGTCACCTAAATTTGGGGCTCCTGGCTCAGCGATCAAGCAAGCGCCTGAACATGGCGAGGTGAGCTATGCACGAGTTGTTTCTCCCGCTGCTCCTATAACGGCTAATCCAGAATATCAAAAAATTATTAGCGGGAACAAACTCGTCTGTGAGAGCTTGGCAGAAATAAAACGAGAGTTGGCCTCCCTCAAAGCTAACCGCGGTATGGAGTGGAGCAAAAAAACACTTTCTAAAGCAACCGGCATATCTGTCCAGGTTACGATCGAGTCTAATTCTATGTAAGGTACATTAAAACAAGTAATGCAGCAACTGCAAAGCATGCAAAGCTTTCAGCAGCAAATGTTTGCCGAATTTCGGAACCTAAAAAGTTGTATCGATGAATCTATTGCCAGCATAAGGGCCGCTGTTCTTAAATGGCCTAAAAGCAGCCCGGGTGCTCCGTCTATCCGTCGTCCGAAGCAACTCCCAGCCTCGGACAGTGATAGTACTATCCATGGCGAGAAAACACGAGCGCACACCAAATATCTCGAAATTTGGCAATGGAAATGCCGCACCTTTCACAAACGTGCGGCCGCTCTACAACAATTTCTTAATACGGCGCCAGTCAAACCTGATGTCATTTGTCTACAAGAGGTTGGCAATAAGCCAATCAAATGGAGTGACTACTACACGATATCAAATCCAGACTACCCTAAAGTCGCCACGTTGGTTCTTAAGGAAATAGTCACTAGTATAGATTGTCTGCTAACTAGCAGCATTAACCACCAAATCATAAGTATACTACCGCACAAGCGTAGCAAAGCCAAAACCATAATTACGAACGTGTATAGCTCCCCTAAAGAAAAGAGGGCCCATTTTGACGCACTCATTTTGTATGCCAAGAGTAATTCCAGGATCCAGGATCGACTACTGCTTCTCGGGGACTTTAATGCCCCTCACACTACATGGGGGTACCGAAAAGATACCCCGAAAGGCCGGAAATAGCGTCAGCGCAGACACATTTCCTGATCTTGCATTCATAAATAATGTTGACGAGGTGTTCTGGAGCAACCTAGAAGAGAATCTCGGCAGTGACCATTATATTTTGAGCGTGTCGATCGCCTCCCCCGAAATTCGGCAGTCTCATGGCCACGTTGTATTAACAGATTTGGTAACTTAGTCCAACTGCCCGAAATTCTACCGGATAGCGGTGAAAATTGGGCAACGCACATACGAGAGGCTAATAAAGCAACTTCTAAACGGGTTGCGCTCACAGCGAAAACCCCGGTAGTTGATAGCCATCTGATACATATGTGGGAATCCAGGAGAGGGTTCACCAAGCATTGGAAACAATAGCGACTTCATAGAAAATTGCGCCATAGAATTGCTGAGATATCTGAGCGGGCAAACGCTTACGCGCAGCAGTTGGAGACGGCGAGCTGGGCAAATTTTCGCAACTCACTCCGAAGAACCTTACACGCCTCCAAGACATAAACAATACTGCGCAGCATAATTGAACCTGGTAAAACCAAAACGGCAGCAAACCGAACTCTTGAGAAGCCCGCTGGGGAATTCCCAGGAACAGATGACGCCCTCCTCGCTAAGCTCCGAGACAAGTACATAGGCGCGTTCACAACTCCCCCGTGCACATTAGCATACCAAGGCCAGGAAAACTCAGTGCTCGACGCACTAATCACCAAGGCAGAACTATTCGCGGCCGTGCAAGCAGCAAAGCGCAATACTGCCGCCGAACCTGACCAGCTAACAAAAGCGATGATTCGGAATCTGAGCGACGAACACCTGGAACAACTTACTCGGTATTTTAATGAACATGTATGGGAGAAGGGCGTGGTTCTTCAACATTGAAAGGAAGCCAAAATTATTCTTGTTCCGAAGTCAGGAAAAACACCCGACCTACAAAATCTAAGACCATTATCAATAACATCTTGTCTTAGCAAATTATTCGAAAAGGTGATTCACCCACGTCTCACGACTTACATTGAAGATCGGAACCTTTTCCCAACAAGCATGTTTGGATTTCTCCAACATTTGTCAACGCAGGACGTCTTCCTTCTACTTCGGGAAGAGGTACTCTGCAATACCACGGTTGGTGCAGAACATCTCGTCGTAGCTCTTGATTTGGAAAGCGCATTTGACACTATGTCCCATAAGCTCATCTTATCTGAGCTAAATGACATCGGCTGTGGGCAAAAGATATATGACTACGTTCGCTCTTTTCTAACATCTCGCAATGCTACAATAGGCCTAGGCAATACACGCTCAGATCCGTTTCCTATGCCCAACAGAGGCACACCACATGGGGCGATACTATCTCCTCTTCTCTTCAACATCGGCATGAGAAGCTTAGCAAGAAGATTAGACAGCGTTTAAGGGCTAGGGTACGCGTTCTATGCGGATGATATTACCCTATGGGCCAACAGTGTCTCTTCGGGACAAAAAGAGCAAATCCTACAAGACGCAGTGACCGCTGTTGACGACTTCACTTCAGAGCAGAATGAGCTGCGCTCCCGATAAATGTGAATTTATTAGAATTCGAGGCAGAGGCTGCCGCATTTACAAGCCGGTCAACCTCTCTTTAGGAGACCACAAGATAAAAGAGGTAAAGGAAATGCGATTCCTCGGACTGTGGCTACAAAGCAACAAGCGAGTAGACCACACAATTAAAGGGGTCGTGAAACGGTCGCTTTACAACGACAATGCGACACCATCGGTAGCCACATGCGCTAACTATATCATCAGCCCGAGTGGACCTGCATAGACGCTTTGCCTATCGAGGAACGCGGTACTCTATATGGCTTATTAAGCGCGCGGAAGAGGCGCTTATCGGCATCTGCTATACGCGATCCGCGTCCCACAAGAACGCTTCTTAATATGACGCCAGAGTTCAAGGTAGGGCCGATTGCGTATGGCAAAGACGCTAATGGGTGTCCCGGTTTCACGTACTCGCAAGTACCGAAAAGTTCCGTGTTCCTCGATAGGTAAAGCATTACTTATGATGACGTCACCTAGTTAGTGTGTGTGGACGCCAGTGGCTTCGCATTGTCGCTTTAGAGGTAGCGTTTCACGACCCCTTTAAAACCCTCAGAACAACGGTGAAGCAGATCTCCCGTATGATTTATAGAGTCACCTATCACCGAAAAGGTTTCAAGCTGAGACAATTCGGCTGGTTCAGGCTTTTCTCCTCAGTCGGCTAACGTATTGTCTTCCTTTACAGGAGATCAATAAAAGCGATTTAAAGGCCCTGGATGCGTTGATATGAACATCGTACAAGGCGTCTCTCGGCCTACCACTTGGAACGTCCACAGAACGTCTCGAAGCCCTCGGTATACACAATGATTATGAGGACTACGCGCAGCGGTGCTCATTTCTCAACGGGAGAGGCCTAACTTAATCTACTGGGAGAACATTGCTACACCGTGTAGGTTACCCAGCTCGTCCTCAGCATGCGGGACAGGAACTGGAGTCCATGGCTAAACAGCTACGTGAAAAGATTCTAGTATCTCCTACCCCAAAAAACATGAGCCCCCGATATCACAAAGGTCGTAGGAGAGCACGAGCTCGCAAGTTAGAGCGGCGATTCGGGAACAATTCGGACACGGTGTACACAGATGTCGCCCTATGCGGCATAAACAAGTACGCGCTCGCAGTCGTAGCAGCGGCCCCGGGTCAATGCCTTTTGATTTGCGCCACGGCACGAGCCGCGTCTGCGAATAACGCTGAGGCTTTAGCTATCGTGCTTGCTATAAAAGCTTATGATATTCTGAGACGATCGTCCCTTGTTTTCACCGATTCCATGGTCGCATGTAGACCCTTTCTCACGGGCAGACTACCACACAACACCATTAGCCTATTAAGACCGGACCTAACGCAGGACCATGCTATCATCTGGTGCCCGGGTCACGCAGTACTCGATGGCAATGAGAGAGCGGACGGCGCAGCTCGTGCTTTAACCAACCGAGTGGCCTACCACTCCGACGACAGCCCCTTTTTACCGCGAGGTGTCCTTGAAAACCAACGACTTGGAAGGAAGCGAACCAGGACCAGGAGGAAGCGAACCAGGAAGTTGACTGGTAAATACTTAGAAAACAGCAGGTGGCCAAACCAAAAAGGACTATCGGTTAAGAAGAAAGTGAAGGAAACGGAGACTGACATGTGGAAAATGGGCATGATTAAGAAGTCCGCACTAGAGATCTGTCGAACTTTTAAGCAGGAAATTGCCAAGAAAAGGATCTATGATAATACTCGGGGTAGTTCTCTACTGTTTGAGGCAAGGACGGGAGTACTGCGAACCAAGACATATCGGGCCAAATACGAAGGCGTAGACACAGTATGCAGTGCGTGTGGAGAGGAAGAAGAAACTGCCGAACACTTGATAATGTTCTGTAAAGGGCTTCACCCTATAGTTCAGGATGATGGCGCAGAGTTTTTCAAAGCACTGGGGTTTAGGGACCGGGAGGGCAAAAAAAACTTTAAGCAAGTAGACTTAACTAGAAGGAGGTTATCTGATTGGTGGCTAAAGTCAAGGCATGAGTGAAAATTAAACTCTTCATTGCAAAGTACGAATCCTCAAACTCACTTTTTAAGGAACAAAAATAAATATAGTTTTGGGTTCATTAAGTATTACGGCTTGGTGGCGCTAGCCACCGTCCGATCTAAAGAGTACAGCCGTATCCATCCATCCATCCATCCATGAGCGATGAAGGTACACTGTACCACACACAGCTTTACCCGGCCGGAATTCTTATGACTGGCGCCGTATACAAACAAACACATATCCAAATCTTTCGTTGAAGCATGTCATTCACCCTGCGATGCACAGCGATATTTGTCCATGGTGTGGAGGCAGGCCCACTCTCGCCCACATAACGTGGGATTGTCGGAAAAGGCCAACCGAAATTAACCTGCCGCAAATAGCCGGCGAAATTCTCGCAAGGGAGCAGTGGGAGACTTTGCTCGCCAGTGAGGATCTGGGAGTGCAACTAGCGCTCTTCGACCAGGCGCAGCGGGCCGCTAAAGCCAGTGGAGCCCTGGAATAGGGGCCCCACCCACATAGTACCCGCATCTTTTTTTTCCTTGTTTTTTTCAACTAAACGTTTTGATATATATATATATATATATATATATATATATATATATATATATATATATATATATATATATATATATATATATATATATATATATATATATATATATATATATATATATATATATATACATATATATATATAAGGGAGAGAAGTGTATACCTAAGGGCTCGTATTTCCGTGTTTTAACACAATATTAATGAGATATAACAGACAGTAATGCCAAGGAATGTACAGGGGAAGTTATTAGAACCAATGGAATGTAAATAAGAAGAAAGAAGAAAGAAAAGTGGATGAAAAAATTACCAGCTGTGAGCACGAATCAAACCTACGACCTTCGAATAACACGTTCGATGCTCTAACCACTGAGCTATCACAGCGGCCGTCCCTCCATCCACTTTTTGGGGTTTATATGTGAATTTAGAAGTAGGAGTGACAGTCAGCGCCATCTATAAGCCAAACAACGAGTGTGAAAACACTCTTATTCGCATGTTTGGCGTCACGTAGCACGTGAACTTATTATGAGCGGGCAGCTGATTAATTGTGCCTCTTATACAACCTAAACACACCAAGTCTGCCAGTACGAGACCCTCGTTCAATGAAATAAGGGAGAGAAGTGTATACCTAAGGGCTCGTATTTCCGTGTTTTAACACAATAATAATGAGATATAACAGACAGTAATGCCAAGGAATGTACAGGGGAAGTTATTAGAACCAATGGAATGTAAATAAGAAGAAAGAAGAAAGAAAAGTGGATGAAAATATTACCAGCTGTGAGCAGGAATCGAACCTACGACCTTCGAATAACGCGTTCGATGCTCTAACCTTTCAGCTATCACAGCGGCCGTCCCTCCATCCACTTTTTGGGGTTTATATGTGAATTTAGAAGTAGGAGTGACTGTCAGCGCCATCTATAAGCCAAACAACGAGAGTGAAAACACTCTTATTCGCATGTTTGGCGTCACGTAGCACGTGAACTTATTATGAGCGGGCAGCTGATTAATTGTGCCTCTTATACAACCTAAACACACCAAGTCTGCCAGTACGAGACCCTCGTTCAATGAAATAAGGGAGAGAAGTGTATACCTAAGGGCTCGTATTTCCGTGTTTTAACACAATATTAATGAGATATAACAGACAGTAATGCCAAGGAATGTACAGGGGAAGTTATTAGAACCAATGGATTGTAAATAAGAAGAAAGAAGAAAGAAAAGTGGATGAAAAATTACCAGCTGTGAGCAGGAATCGAACCTACGACCTTCGAATAACGCGTTCGATGCTCTAACCACTGATCTATCACAGCGGCCGTCCCTCCATCCACTTTTTGGGGTTTATATGTGAATTTAGAAGTAGGAGTGACAGTCAGCGCCATCTATAAGCCAAACAACGAGTGTGAAAACACTCTTATTCGCATGTTTGGCGTCACGTAGCACGTGAACTTATTATGAGCGGGCAGCTGATTAATTGTGCCTCTTATACAACCTAAACACACCAAGTCTGCCAGTACGAGACCCTCGTTCAATGAAATAAGGGAGAGAAGTGTATACCTAAGGGCTCGTATTTCCGTGTTTTAACACAATATTAATGAGATATAACAGACAGTAATGCCAAGGAATGTACAGGGGAAGTTATTAGAACCAATGGAATGTAAATAAGAAGAAAGAAGAAAGAAAAGTGGATAAAATATTACCAGCTGTGAGCAGGAATCGAACCTACGACCTTCGAATAACGCGTTCGATGCTCTAACCACTCAGCTATCACAGCGCCCGTCCCTCCATCCACTTTTTGGGGTTTATATGTGAATTTAGAAGTAGGAGTGACAGTCAGCGCCATCTATAAGCCAAACAACGAGAGTGAAAACACTCTTATTCGCATGTTTGTCGTCACGTAGCACGTGAACTTATTATGAGCGGGCAGCTGATTGATTGGGCCTCTTATACAACCTAAACACACCAAGTCTGCCAGTACGAGACCCTCGTTCAATGAAATAAGGGAGAGAAGTGTATACCTAAGGGCTCGTATTTCCGTGTTTTAACACAATATTAATGAGATATAACAGACAGTAATGCCAAGGAATGTACAGGGGAAGTTATTAGAACCAATGGAATGTAAATAAGAAGAAAGAAGAAAGAAAAGTGGATGAAAAAATTACCAGCTGTGAGCAGGAATCGAACCTACGACCTTCGAATAAAGCCTAAAAAAGACGGCCTGAGACCAGACGGCCTAAAAAAGCTCTTTTTTGCCCCACACCGAACCGCCAGTGCCAGGAGGCGCCGTCTGGTCGGGAAGAATGCGTTAGTGAAAGGAAGCATACACAGACCACTGACATCAGAATGGTGAAGAGGAGAAAGGGGAGAGAGATGAAGTGGAAGTGGAAGGAAGAGTGGAAGGGGGGCGCCCGAGGGGAGTCCACCTTATATTCTTTTTTTCTCTCTTTTTTACTTTTTTTCTTCTTTTTTCTATTTTTTTCTTTTTTTCTGTCTTTTTTCTCTTTCCTTTCCCTCTGATTTGAGATTGTATAAAGCTGAGCACCAACAAACTGTACCTTTAATCCTGATGAAGGCCAGACTCTAGGCCGAAACGTCGAAATAAACCACGTTGTGACACCGCTCACGGAAGATCTACTGGACTATATATATATATTTATATATATATTCTTGCCTCGTCTTGTCGGAATTCTAAGAGCTGCGTTCTGCGCGAGCACCTTCTTTTGTTTTAGGTGTGAAACGTCTTATGGTCGAACTCAATCCGCTGTGCAGCGTGACCATCCCACAGCGCATGCGCACCCTTCCCCTCATTGCCCTCCTGTGCACTTCCCTCTCACGCCTCGCCACTGTGACACAGGGAGCGTCGGCTGGCCTACGCTCGCTCCCCCTCTCTCTTTTCTACGAATCTTACGTAGCAGTGTTCACTCCTCGAATGCACATGCGCGTCCCCTCCCCCTCTCTTCTCTCTTACACTTCCCCTCTCTCACTGAGCGACGCTGACTCAGGCAGCATCTGCTATAGAATTTATTGATTAAAAAATCACAGCATATTGTCATGGCTAAAGGCCGGGCTAGAAGACAGAGGACTACGAAGTCATGAGCGTTGAAAGCACCCACGGTTCCTCCGAGGAAGACGATATCGAAGCAGCTGCTCTTTTGTTCTGTTACTACAGACCTCGTTTTTTCTGGTCGCACCGTCGTCCTGTATCCTGTTATTTTCACCCTGCGACATTGGTGGAGGTGCTGGACTTCTCCAACTGATGCTTGGAACACCTCCACGCCCTGGCACTTTGAGTTCGCCACCGCAACACGTTCCAGCAGTTGATACTCCCGTCCACCACTTCAGTCGCCGACAGCGAGGCCTTGGTCCCCAGGCAATCCCGCTCTAACTTCTCCAGCAACACTCCGTGCCCGGAGAAATGCTGCTAGAGGGCCTTCACAGCTTACTGTTGATTAGCCTCTAATTCCCTTGACCTTCCACGTTGAGGTTTATGGAGACGTTGAGGACTGGTTAGCCCAGTATGAGCGAGTCCCCAAGGCCAACCGCTGGCCCACTGAACAAAAGCTATCACGCATCTACTTTTTTTTGGGAGACAGCGCTCGTACATGGTACAAGTACCACGAGTCAACGCTGTCTTTGTGGGATGAATTTCAGCAGCAAATTTTCGGGACATTCGCAAACACCGATCACCATGATTCTGCTCTGCAGCACATCGAGGTACGCATACAAAAACCAAACGAGAACGCCACCATGTTTGCAGAAGACATGCCCCGCCCATTTCAGCGGGCTGACCCCGAGATGCCTGAAGGTAAAATCTCCGACATTTGATGATTGGCGTCAAAGAAGATCTGTTTGCCGGTCTCCTACGCAACCAACCAACAAGCATAGCGTAGTTTGTCAAAGAAGCTACGACAATCGAGCGAGCACTGCAGCAACGGCGCAGATACCATGACCAACCAAACAACACATCTCCCAGCCTCTCTGCTTTGACTTCCGGCAGGGAGTGTTCTCTGCATGAGCTCATTCGTGAGGTCGTTCGGGAGGAGATCCGAAACCTCCTTTTGACTCCGCAAGAAAATACCAAGGCTTGCGTTGCAGAAGTCGTGCGGCAAGAACTCCGCCAGGTATTTTCGTTGGCCGAATCGCTCTCAGACCAGCGATCCGTAAGCTGCGCGTCAGCCGTCCGCCGACCCATTCCAGTGACGTACAACTCGTCACCACTGGCTTATCGCGACGTCAGCCGAGGGCCTTACGACGAACGAGCCGTGGCCCCCGCTTCCAATCCGCCACAGCTGTATCCACAGTGTAACGTGCCTATGCAAACGTCTCCGATGTACACTACGCCGACATCTGCATCTTGGCCGCAAAGGATGCCCAGCAGTCGACTATTCATCCGTAAGACGGACTTGTGGCGCACCATCGACCGTCGACCACTTTGCTTCTATTGCGGAGAAGCCGGCCATATTTTCCGTAATTGCCCGGGGTTCCGTGCCGACCGGTTGTGCCCTCGCGATCTCCGACGTCAGCGTAGCTCTGGCCGGCTGGGCTGGCCCTACGTCATCTCCTGACGCTGAGAAGAGCTCTCGCAAGTGGTTCCCGTCCTCGGACTCCTGTGACCGTGTTTCTATCGTTTCTTTCTCTCCTATACCCTCCTTATGTTCTCGTTCGCTGTCCCAGCCCATATCTTTCTCTCTATATATATATACCTTTAATTCTATCCTTTTAATCCCTCCTCAACCCCACCTCTTGTAAGCTACTGTTGAGGTGTCACACCCTGATACAGACAGTTATGGGGCTCACTTTTCTTTTCTTTTCCCTCTTATAAACATAAACACTTCCCCTCGTGCTTATTTAAATAACCGCCGTGACAGTAGTGCAGGCCTGCAAGCACAGCAACCCGATGTGCTGTATCGTCAACCCCGCTCTTCTTCACCTGCACCTAACTCGCCGCAGCAACGCAGTTATGCAGAGGTAGTCCGGGGCAGATATCCTAGCCCTCATCGGCAAAATTAATAGCAACGACCTTTGGGGGGAACGTTGCCTCCCGTCGAGGTGCTATCACACCCCCAACATCTTCTCTATCCCCCGTATTCACAAACGCTCCTCGACTCTACTTCCACCCTTCACTTGACAGAGTTGAGCACTGCGCTACCACTCGGCTGAAAATGACGCTGCACAACTCAAGAATCGCAGCAGACTATTGCTGATATGCAGTGACTTGCCGTACCTAGAGATGGCGCTCCCATCGGCTTTTTCAAGTGAAGGCGAAGCGTTGAGTGAAGGGACGTTCTAGAATACGGGGATATGATGTGATACGACGAACGATACCACGGATCGTACGACGGACGATACCGAGGACGATACGACGTCACCGACATCAACGGAAATCGTAAGTGCCAATCTAGACATTTGCATAAATGAACGCCCAGTAACAGCGCTGGTAGATACTAGCGCGGACTTCTGTATTATCAGTAGTAAACTCGCCGAACATAAGAACCGCGGGGGTAAACCAGTGACGCCGACGGGCAAATGCACCGCTCGAATTAATATAGGCAGTTCAGATTTCGTCGCTTTTTTGTAGTTTTACCGGAGTGCTGCAAACACCTGATTTTCGGCATGGACTTCCTGCGTGAATGCGGCGTCGTTATCAACATTTCTGGGAGGTTGGTTACGTTTTGGATGGCCCCAGATCAAGTTTCGGATGGGCCCTGTACATACTAGAGACGTAAACCTTTGCGCGTCTTCGACGACGACGTGACCATCCCACCGCGGTTGTGTGCGCTCGCGGCTGTGACATGTGACACGTCGAGCAATTTTGAAAACATCGCCGAGCAAATTCCAACACTGCTATTCAGCCATGGTTGACTATCGCAAGAGGTTTCGTGAGCATAAAATGCGGACCCACGCACGTCCTTGTTACGAACTTCAGCTCTGAACGCCGACATATAACGAGAGGCATGACAGTCGCGTGCATTGAAGAGCTCGCCGAGATGACAGATAGCCCAACTCTTGAAAAAGATAATTCAACTGATCTGCCCCCCACACATCTATCTGTTGATATTGGCCCAAGTTTGCTGTCGGCGCAGAAGCAAAGTATAATGCTGATCAACAAGTTTGAAGATTGTTTCTCTTCGACGTCCAGGGTTCGTCAAACGCAACTGAAGAAACATCGAGTTTAACGGACGACATCACCATACCCATAAGGCAAAACCCGTACCGGGTAGCTCCACGAGAACGTGAAGCCGTAGAAAACCAGGTGTGACAGATACTTGAAGACGACGTTATTCAGCCGTCGAAAAGCCCTTGGGCTTCGCCAGTTGTATTAGTGAAGAAAAAAGACGGCACTTTACGTTTGTGCGTGGATTACCGCAAGCTGAATCAGGGGACAAAAAAAGATGTCTACCCACTTCCACGTATTGACGATTCACTCGATTGAATACGGCATGCGCGTTTTTTCTTGTCGATGGATCTAAGGAGTGGGTATTGGCAGATAGAAGTCAATGAAAGAGACCGGGAGAAAAAAGCTTTCGTGACACATGATGGCCTTTTTGACTTTAAGGTACTTCATTCGCTTGTGCTCAGCACCATCAATGTTTCTGTGGCTAATGGACACCGCACTCGATTAACCTTTCTAAAACCAAGGAGGATACTACCAGCGAATATAACGTAGCAACCCTTTTTTGTCAGATAGGGCTCAATGTACATGCCAATGCCTGCTAATGGGGAGTGAGAAACAGGAAAATTCGGCTTTGGTACACGCACACTTTCTTACGGCTTGCGCGTCGTGTCTACTTGCCACCTTTAACCACCTCGGTTTCATGGTATATACTAGTTCACTGTATTCATGACACTGCGGCCCAACACTTGATTAACCTTTCTAAAACCAAGGAGGTTACTCCCAGCGAGTATAACGCAGCAACCCTTTCTTGTAAGATAGTGCTCAATGTACAAGCCAATGGCTCCTAATGGGGAATGAGAGACAGGAGAATTCAGCTTTGGCACACTCACACTTTCTTACGACTTGCGCTTCGTGTCTACTTCACACCTTTAACCACCTCGAGTTAATAGTAATACTAGTTCACCGTATTCATGACACTGTGGCCCAACGCTCGCTAAACCTTGGTTACGTCCAGCGAGTATAATGTAGCAACCCTTACTTGTCAGATAGTGCTCAATTTACATGCCAACGGCTGCTAATGGGGAATGAGAGACAGGAGAATGGGGCTTTTAGTAAACGCGCACGCTGCAAATTTTCAATTGTTCAACAACGCACAGGAGAAATCTCCCACCGGCACCACCTTGTAGGTCAAAGCGTAAATCCTGTTACGCACTACTACGAGGAACGAACGGTTGCCGCTTTAAGGAGCTTCGTCCCTAAATCTGGGAGGAGATCTTGCCGTTGTCACGTTCACCTATAACACGGCTCATCAAGAAACAACAAGAACAACGCCATTCCACCTTCTTCATGGTCGTGAAGTCACCATTATGCTGGATGTGAAGACGGCGAAATGGATGCTGATTATATCACTCTGCTTGCCGAAGAAGCCCGACAACTTGCACGCCTACGTATTAGTTGCCAGCAGGACTGTGATTCAAGACGGTGCAACTTTCGTCACCATCCAGTCTCCTACGAGCCAGAAGAGAGTTTGGATATGGACTCCTATTCGGCGCCGTGGTCTCTCTGAAAAACTGTTAAGACGGTACTTCGGTCCCTATAAAGTTGTATGACATCTCAGTGACAATAATTATGAGGTTGTTCCAAATACTGCGCACTTAAGGCATCGAAGGTATGCTCCAGAAGTCGTGCATGTGGTACAGATGAAGCCTTGTTTCTCCGAATGAACTCATGAGTTTCCAACGAGTACAAAACACTTCGATTATAAAGCATCGGGATGATGCTTTTTTGAATGGGAGGCTAATGTCACGGCTAAAGGCCGGACAAGAAGACAGGGGACGACGAAGTGATGAGCGCGGACAGCACCCACGGTTCCTCCGAGGAAGACGTCGTCGAAGCGGCTGCTCTTTTGTTCCGTTAATACTGACCTCGTTTTTCCTCATCTAACCATCGTCCTGTATCCTGTTATTTTCACCTCGCGACAATGTCCCGGGAATGAATGAAGATGAGTGGGGTGAAGTATCCATCCGAACGGAGGGACGAATGCACGGACGGGCGAACGAACGCATGGACGGACACACGACCGGACGCACGTGTGGAAGGACAGACAAACAGACATCGAACGAAGGGACGTACGGACAGACTGATGGATGCATGTACGGACAGAAAGACACACAGACAGGCGGAAGAACTACTGCACGGACGGACGCACGGATGCACGCATGAAAGCACCCGTGAACTGATGGTCGCTTCATCCCACTTATCACAATTCACTCCGTGGATATGCTGTGACACCATTTTTATTGACATGCAATGCAATTGTATGACTTCGAAAACTGGCTACTACGACGACGACATGGGACGTATGACCCATAGCGTAAGGATCTTCGCCCCTAAAAAACCGACTGGTCACGCTGCACAACCGCTCATTGGCCACTACGTATATATAGGCACTGGATCTTACCTTCAAGGTATACTGCGGGGGGGGGGGGGGTAGATTTTTCTGGTGACTTGTGGAACATCAAAATTCGCAGCGTGCACGGAAACTGAAAGCGGGTGGCGCGTTTCTGTGACTAAATGGCATTTTCCGTCTCTAATTTTCCATTACCAGTAATCGGCATGCTCCAGTAGGAAACACTGGTTCATCACTTTGCTTTCCGCCTCCCAAGTTTCTCTGCTGCACAATGACGCAATGAGGTCAGCGTCAACGCTGCTGTAAGCGTTAGCGCCCGGGGCTTCGCATCTACAGATGGTTTCCTTTAGCAGGAGATGGCGTAATTGTTCTTTCCATGCCCGAGATTCAAGTGTCTCTTAATTTTCGTCTTTTTCTAGGCTAAGCAACGCTGTAGTCTGCTACTCTTTCATTTTTAAATTACTTCATCCCATCACCCCCCCCCTTTAAGTTCTGGTAGAAGAACTGAAGGCTCGTGGGACACGTTCGTTCGCTGACGGAAACACGCACGTTAGCACCGATGCACACCACAGCAGTTCCATGACCCGCACAATCGGCACATATGGCCAGGAAGTGTACACCATAAAAAAAGAAACAAGTCTCAGAAGCAAACCGTCATGATGCAGTATAGTGTCGCAGTGTAGGGTGAACACCAAACGACATTCATACCCATACGCACCATATCTTTGTGTAGACGTTGATCACAGAGTTGTCAAATGGGTCATAAACCCAGCGCCTATATTTTCACCACCTCTTATGTACTCAACCGAAAAATTGTTCTTTATAAGTGTGACGCTTCACCGTAATACGCCACTGTATTCATGCTTTGTCAACTTGATGTACACAAGTGATTTGTGGTCACTCTGTAGAATGAACGTGCGTCTAAATAAGTATATATAAACTTTTCGGACCACCCACATAAGAGTAAGAACCTCTCGCTCCACGGTAGAATAAGCCGCTTCGCGTGTTTGCAATCTACGGCTTTCGTCCTCCCTGCCTTCCTTTTTTCTCATTTCTCTCTCTACGGCTTTCGTATGACAGTGGGTGCAGTGTTCCTTAATGAGGCTGCATACGAAAGGCATCTACATTTCTTGATGCTACATGCGTGTGAAGTACTAAAGGTTTTAAAAATCAGGTGCTTTGGGAATGGGCAGCAAAGATTAAACCATATGCAGTACATCTACATTCAAGTCCATCAAAGGATTTCGGCTCTTGTTGTCTCCAGAGAACTTTCTCAGGCACGTTTGTCAGTTCGGTGAGCGGATATATGGAGTCTTCAGAACAATTGTGAACAAAATTTCTATATTATCCTGTGGCACCCAAGACAAGCGTACGTTTTTTTCAGATAATGGGCGTCCCAATCAGTTTTAGTTGCTTACCCCTGTGTAGAAAGCATGGGATCAAATGACGACAACACGACTAACACTTCACTAGTGTGTATAAAGAGGGGCGGTTCTGTCTAGTTGGACTAATAGTGACGTCTGAAATAGATTCGATGCTCTTTAAGAATACGCAGCAGTCGTTCATTCTTCTTGATAGCAATAAACAACTGGATATTTGGTACGGGAAAAAATGAGCGCACGCAATGTCCTAATGTTCTGTAGATTATTTGCTGTACGGTAACTCTTGCACGACTTGTTGGTGCAAACAGATTTGCAACTGTCAGCATGCACTGTTGGTTTTCAGAAATATAAAATATTCGGTTCGATTGGCAGTACTTTATATTATTAGAATCTGCCTTGAAGTTCACTTAGTTATAAAAGAATTTATTGCTGACCTAGAACTTCATAATGCTAAACGTCAGCGCGGTGATTTTGTGCGAAACACACAGCAACAGACAGGCAGCACAAGCCCTTTTTCCCTTGTGCCTTTGTGTTATTCTATGTCTCGGGCAGCATTTGTGCTCATATTCTCGCACCCCAATTCTTTATCACACCATATGGTACCTGTCGCTTCTTCTTTAAGTTGTTTTTCCTGGCCATTCGTTATAATGTTTACTTTTTATACACGTGACGAATCATCGGTAGCACTCCAGTGCTCGAACTGAAAGTCATAGCATTGTTTCTGTCAGGAGCAGACAACGGCTCAGCAAATTCTGTGCAGATATATTGTCCATTATAAATTTCCATTCTTTACACAATGTACGGGTATGGACAGTTATATATTGAATGCAAGATTTTCGGAAGTGCGAAAAAACAGTATGAAGCGCGTAGACATTAGGAAGAGCAGTAAAAAGGGTGTATTTACAGCAGCTATTTCGGTGTCCGATTGTATAGAATGTAAAGACCACATAGTCTTGCCCTGACATAAAGTGGAAGGAATGCACCAGTTTTATTTCAGAAAAGCATGACTGAGAAGAAAGAACAGCAATGTTGTATTTAGGTCATCCACGTGGCCCGTAAAGAAAAATATGGAACAGGCTGGTTATAAATGGTTTAGGAACACTATACCCATATTCCGCTTAACCACCGTAATATGATATCTGTTGAGTTACAAGAAGAATTACCTATGAAATTCCTGCGAAAAGTTCCCGCATTTGCAATGTCTCTGACAAAGAGCCGATTTTGAAAATCCTTCGAGCTCCTTAACTAACGCGAAGTCGACTTAGCAGAAAGTTCTAAAGTTTTTTTTTTTTGAACACTAAAGGCGAATATTAGGTTGATGTTGATTGCTGAAATAGAGGCCCAGAAACCTCGGATTAATTTTGTGCCAAGAAAGTTCTTCTTCTCAAATAAAATCACGTTTTAGTGCTCCGCATCGCGTTAGAAGGCTTCAAATTGCGTGCCTCAAGTAGAAACTTTCACATCATTGTTGCCGTGCACAACGTTGCCTGACTTTACTGCACGTTCACTGGCACTAGTAGCAGCGGAGCGAAAATGTCGGGAGTCATAGCACCAACAACGGCCATTAAACAACTTCCTGCCATGACCTCCGATATGGCAGGCGTAATTGGTTCAACGGTATTTGGTAGTATTGCCCGCACTGTAAGTGCATTAAACAGGCTGCGATATATACTACCAACAAGCGTGAAGCACCATATCTACAACGCACTTATACATTTCCGTTTAACGTAATGTCTTCTAGTTTTGTCGACTACAACGCAGTATAATTTAGGATCACTTCAAATGCTTCAGAACCATGTGCTACGTGCAATAGAAAATTTAGAAAGAATGACAAGTGCCCAAATTTAATCCCAAAATAAAATATTAAAGATGCACCCAAACACTCTACACATACAAACTATTCCTTGAAATTATGCGGCAATTTAAATCTAACAAACATTGCTTCCAGGGAAAGTACAGTGTGAAAGCGACAGGCTACAAATTCAGAAATAGCTCTGTATTTATACCACACAGCAGAACAGGCTACGGAGAACAAAAACTTGCTGTTCAAATTCCTAACCTCCTCAATGACTATACTTTTACCATAGATCTCCTCAAATACAAAATTAGGAAGCAAGCGTATCAAAAAACAATAAAATAATTATTATTTTCAGAGGACTAATGTAAATAAAAGAATACTATGGTTCTGTATGAATGTTATGTATATTGTGTTGATTGTTCTGTTTCTCTCCCCCCATGTGAATTGCGAGCCCTACAAGTTGTTCCTAGTTTTTTGGGGGGGAGGGGGGTGTAGTTGAGTATAATGCGATTTTCTTTTTCGGCTCTGGAGTAGTGCGTGCATTTTTTTGTAAAATAGTACTGTTTTCTTTTCTTCTTTTTTTTGCTCTATGACTGTGTAATATTGATCAGAGGGGTAGTATTTGATTTCCATGTACTGTTTTATTTTTGGAATGTCTTTTTCTGCTGCTTCTGCTGCCGCCGCCGCCGCCGCCACTGCTGCTGCTGCTGCCGCCGCTGCTGCTGCTGGTGCTGCTGCTGCTGCCGCCGCCGCCACCGCAGCCGCCGCTGCTGCTGCCGCCGCCGCCGCCGCCGCCGCCGCCGCTGCTGCTGCTGCTGCTGCTTGTGCTGCTGTTGCCGCCGCCGCCACTGCTGCCGCTGCTGCTGTTGTTGTTGTTGTTGTTGTTGTTGTTGTTGTTGCTGTTGTTGTTGTTGTATGGATGGCACGGCCCAGTCAGGCAATATTTGCCTTTAGCCGCGTCTTCTTGGACAATTTTCTATTGTTCTTAATAAGCTAATAAAAAAGAAAGAAAGAAAGACAGAAAGAAAGAGAGAAAGAAAGAAAGAAAGAAAGAAAGAAAGAAAGAAAGAAAGAAAGAAAGAAGGAACAGGGCGCCAAAGATGGCGCGACCTGTTCAGTTCAACCAGGCAAAAATTTTAAAATTTAACTTTTGAACCAATTGAGTCATTCCCCATAGTGACGCCTGGTGGTTCTTTTTTCTATTAATGAAACAGAAACGAACATGCATCATTTTATTACGGCTCTTTATGCACGGAAAGTTCTTTATTTAGTGCCGCTAGTTCGATTACTAGTGAATGATTGTAGGCGGTAACTCGGACGTAATCTGCTGACCCGCAGGTCGCGGGATCGAATCCCGGCTGCGGCGGCTGCATTTCTGATGGAGGCGGAAATGTTGTAGGCCCGTATGCTCAGATTTGGGTGCACGTTAAAGAGCCTCAGGTGGTCGAAATTTCTGGAGCCCTCCACTACGGCATCTCCCATAATAATATGGTGATTTTGGGACGTTAAACTCCACATATCAATCAACTCTGACGTAATCGGGATCCTTTTGCGTACTCGTAGTGAGTGTGTTGCCATGCATTTACATTAATTCCTCAGTAGATAGGACACTGCTGTTGAATAAATTGTCATTGAAGGCGTATTCATACATATATCTTTCACTCTGACATAACTTATTATTTTACTTCAATGTTCCTTTAAACTGTATTGAGAGATAGTGCCTTAAAACCACTTTGCCGGCATTGTTGCTTGATCTGCACGCTGCGATAACACGTTACAATATGCGAGTTTCATTCTTGCGAGGCTTTCGCCTTGGTAGGAAATGGCAATGTCATCTATTTTCTAGGGCACCGCAAGAGGCCTACGGGACGGCTTTATGCTCTCCCATAGTAGAGTACCTAGTATACTCTAAATCGTTAACCACTTTTTATATACACAAAACTCATCAGGACAAAAAGCCAGTTCTTAAGGAAAACATTTAAAAATTCGACTATTCTTCTTGGTAGCATTTTGACACTTCTTGTTTGCCTTTTCCGCTTCGTTTTTCGGAAAGGTAGTGTGAGCGTGCAGGTCTAGCACCTACAGCCACCCTATCAAGTCCTAGCTTATAAGCTGCGAAGCACCTCTTTGACAAGCCTGTGAAACGCTCTCTCCGTACAACCCTACTACGCATGTCAAAAATAATTTGAGCGCAAACACACTACACATTCACGTACACACACACACAGGCATCAAACACGCAGCTTGTTTGATACCTGGGTGTGTGTGTACGTGAATGTGTAGTGTGTTTGCGCTCAAATAATTTTTTCGGAATGTTATACCAACAAGCCCAACAACAAGTACTTTTACACCACTGCGCATGCTTGCGTCTCGGGCCGGCCCAGGAAGACACCAGCAAGGTTGCCGCTCTCCTCCGCCACTCTCGCCTCGCAACGCTGACGCAGGCAGCGTCTGCTAGTAAAAAAAAATGCAGCATATCCTCGGAGTAAATGATGAAGAGTGGGGCGAAGCATCCGTCCGTCCATTCGTTCTTGCTTCCGTCCGTCCATGCGTCCGTCTGTGTGACCGTCCGTGCATCCGCACGTACATCTGTGCGTCCGTCCCTGCGTTCGTCCATGCGTCCACCCCTGCATCCGTCCATGCGTCCATCCGTCGGTGCAGCAATCCGTGAGTCCGTCCATGCATCTGTCTGTGTGTCCGTTCGTCCATCTATTCAACACTCCAAGTACCACCATCTCGCATCTTTTTATCATATATTCTCGATACAGAAGCACCGTCATCCAGCGGACATTCCCAGGACTAAACGAGAGGTGGCACACGCAGTTTTTCTTACGGCTTGCGCTTCGTGTCTACTTCCCACCTTTAACCACCTCGACTTCATGGTATATACTAGTTCACTGTAATCATGGCACTGCGGCCAAACGCTCGCTAAACCTTTATAAACCCCAGGAGGTTACGCCCGGCGAGTATAACGTAGCATCCCTTACTTGTCAGATAGTGCTCAATGTACATGCCAATGGCTGCAAATGGGGAATGAGAGACAGAAGCATTCGGCTTTTAGTTAACGCGCACGCTGCGAACTTTTTATTGTTCAAGAAAGCACAGGAGAAATCTCGCGCCGGCACCATCTTGCAGGTCAAAATGTAACACTGGTTACACACTATCACTACGACTACGACTGCGAGGGACAAACGGGTGCCGCTTTAAGGAGCTTCGCCCCTAAAAGACGCTGATAAAAAGCTGGACTGCGCTGCGCACGTGAAGGAAGTAGTCGATGAGGCTACTCCGGAGGGTGATGAAGGGTGCGCTGACAAAGGTGCGGAGATTCTGAACGCTGAGGGGTTCACGAACGAGGAAGAAGCGAAGGAGAGGCCGAAGGGTCTCAGCATTGCGATGAGGAAGTTTGGGAGGACGACGGTGAAGCTGTGGAGGAGTCGCACGACCCGAGAAAGGCCATGGAGTCTCAGGATCGTGAGGAGCAGGTCGCTCATGTGGATGCCGGAGGAGAAGACTGCGCTGAGGGAGAGGCCGCTGAAAACTGGGAAGCAGCTTCTGACGTTGAAGTCGAGTATCACAAGGAGGGCGACGGCACGCCTCAAGATTCCGAGTGGGACGAAGACATGAAATGCATAGACGTCGATGATGCAGATATCATGCATGACGTGAATGATGCCTTAGGCATAGCCCAAAGGTAATAGATGGAGGATCACATCACGGACAGCCCCGCAGTACATAAATAGACGGCGCGTGATACGCACGACTAGGACGCGAAAGACGGTGCCCAGGCCGGTGGCACCGATAAAGAATGCAACCTGGTGACCACAAAAGATGCATCTGCGAAACGTCAGTGCTCACTCATGGCGATGAGCTCGAGAGGCACTTCAAGGGTAAGGAGCATCAAGTGAAGGTAGAATATGTGCTTAGCCATCAAAAGCTTAAACCAGGCATAAATGGTGCTGGAGCCAAAGGTTCCAAAGGACGATATCAGGTGTGTACACTCTGGCAACTGTGGCCCCAGCGCTTCTACCTCGCACTCCAAGCAGCAGGCCAGCCGTAAAGGAAGACAGACTTACGAACACCACGAGGAGCTGGCAGCCCATGAGGTCCACATGGAGTTGCGGACAGACTACACCAGCATTTGGGCTTGTGCACCAAGTGTGGTCCGTCGTGGCCAGGGTTAACTGCTACTGCAGCAGATCTCTTTTCCACTTTCACCGAAAAGGAAAGGGTAGTTTGGGAGTGGTGACCACGAGCGCACCGACGTCTGGAATAAGAGGACAATGACGGTTGCGTGTGCACTCGTGGCACGCGGCAGCCGCTGGCAGCGGGCAGTTGCGGTGTGGGTTCCGAGCAGTAAACATGGTTTCTGTCGGTCTCCATCTCTTCCCTGAGGGCTTCTCGGGCTAGCCTATGCCTCGAATTCCTACAAGTGTTAGAAATAATATTGGGCAACAGAACATTTTGAAATGGTTTTTAACTAATTCCATCTTCCCGGGCGCGTGGCGGCACTGTGCGGAGGATTCTTGACACCTATCACATGGTGTGGGTATTCCCCTCAAATCCAACCTACCCACCCCACCCCTGCCCTACGCGACAGCACTAGGAAGCTGTCCTGCTCAGCTTCTCTGACCTTCAAGCCCAACAGGCATTCTTGGCTAGAGCTCGAGCTGCCACTGCAGCTGCAGGAATACCGGGCTAGGGATCCCTCCTAGTGTTTGTGAAAGGCGGGCCTTTCAGACCCACCTTATTGATACTTCTCGCTGTAAATATAATAATAAATGCTTTCACCACCACCACCAACCCCTTCGAATTTTCCGCACTAAGGACCTTAGTGTGCACGCGATCGTGCTATGCCACGTCCTTGCCACACAATAGGATGGCTTTTGACGGGCGATTGCACAATTGCGCAACAGAGCTGCGACAGTGTGGCCGCAGAAAGTTATCGAAGGGGTGTTTGTGTAGCGCACGACGATGAGCATGTACCATCTATGCATCGCTTTGAGCATTCGCTGGTTTTTAGCCGCTTTCTGCTCATGGGGCTGCGTTGAGCGTGAGCCACAGAGAGAGATATAGGCTTTATTTCCGGCAGATTTCTGCGATGGGCTCCCACCTAGAGGCCAACGGAGAGACCGTGACTCCCGGCATCTTCCTTGGCCTGCTGGATCGCCCAAAGTTGTTTGTTCAGGCCCGAAGCGAGCAGTGCAGTCCGCCAACGCGCCCGAAGGTCTTCATTGGAGGCCGCAACCCAGAATTTCGGACTAACGCTAGACATTTCCGTAGGATATGGTCAAGAGTGGCTCTGGTGGTACAGTACTGGCATAGATTAGAACTATAGACTTCGGGATATATGTGGTGCATGATGACAGGGTTCGTGTATGTGCGTGTGTAGCTGCCGCCACTGAACGGACTGGGCCCGATTTAGCTTGGAGTGAGGCGGAGAGTACTCCCGCCTTTGCAGTCTATAGTGTTGAATTATGTCATTAAATTTAGTGAGCCGATCGTCCCATTTCCACAACGGCGCAGAAAGGTCCGTTTGGGTGGCCACTTCGTCTGACGTGACTCAGAACGTAAGACATCGAGCCACGTTGTGCACCACTTCATTCGGACTGGCCTCCGCGTTACCTAGAGGTTTGTGGGCAGCGAACCACAAGATGTGTACGTATTTGTCCGCCTCGTGAATTTTTTTGCCTGTACTAAGAATACGCAATGCCTCGGGGGAGATTCTGCCACTGGCGTAGTTTCGAACGGCTGTCTGCGAGTCGCTTATTACGCATGAGGCGTTAGTGTGCGCTACGGCAATCGCGATAGCCACTTCCTCTGCCGTTTCTACGTTTCGTGGGATGATTGACGCGCTGCTTTTGCATTGTTGTGTGTGGTCTACGACAGCAGCCACGAAGCAGTGACGTTCCTGGTAGCGTGCTGCGTCGACCAAGACTGCCTCGTGGTTGCGCCCAAACATCTTTGACATGGCCCTGGCTCTACTGACACCTCTGCCCTTGTTGTTTTCAGGGTGCATGTTTCTTGGTATGGGTGGTACTGTTAGCATAGCACGAATAATGCGTGGTATGTCGTGTTTGTCTCCGTGTTGAGTGTGGTAAGAAATACCGAGATTACATAGAATCTGGCGGCCTGGCTTAGTCTTGGCTGAACGCTCGAATTGGGGATTTGTTGCGCCTCGATAAGTTCCTCAAGGATATTGTGTAAACCAAGTTGAAGGAGTAGTTCGGTACGGGTGTTTTGAGGCAAACCTAGCGCTTGTTTGTAACTTTTCCTAATTAGGCTGTTGAGTTTTGACTTTTGCGCGGTGAACCATCGGTGGTACGCCGCCGTATAGGTGATGTGACTTAGAACAGATGATTGGATCAAACAGATGATGCTGGCCTCTTTCATGTCTTTGTGTTTATTGGTAATGCACCTAATGAGGCACATCGTGTTAGACACTCTGGCTTCAATGTTGCGAACTGTCTCTCCGTTGGTACCCTTACTTTCTATGATCAAACCTATCACTCGGATTTTGTCCACGGTGGGTATGGCCTGACCATCGCTTGTAGTGAGTTTTATATCAGCGTGTGCCTTCGCTTGGGGATGTTGTTTGGGTGGCAGACCTCTAAGTGTAGGGCGATACAGCAGTAGCTCAGATTTCTCCGCCGAGCAGGATAGTCCAGTTCCTTGTAAATACCGTTTGACTGTGTCAATCCCCTCCTGTTTTCTGTTCAATAGAACCGTCACTGCCATCGCACACCCAGAGGGTGATGTCGTCGGCGTAAATGGTGTGATTTAGTCCTTTCATGGTTTGAAGTTTTGAAGAAAGACCAATGAGGGCGAAGTTAAACAACGCGGGAGAGATCACGGAACCCTGTGTGGTACCCGCACTTCCTAAGGTTATTTCGAGCGACCTGAGTGCTCCCACAGTGATCGTGGCCGTTCTGCCCACAAGAAATGCCCTCATATAGTTGTACATGCGAAGCCCCAAGTTTAGGGTATTGACCTGATTTAGAATGGTGCTATGCGTGACAGAGTCAAAAGCCTTCTTCAGATCAAGACCAAGTATGCCCTTAGTGGAGCGTCCGGTACTGTCTATGATGTGATGCTTAAGCTGCAACATGGCATCCTGCGTTGAAAGATGCCTGCGGAAGCCAATCATGGTGTGTGGGAAAAAATCATTGTCTTCGAGGTAATTTGTCAGTCTAGCCAGGAAAGCATGTGTAGTGCCATCATCACCATCATCATTTCTCAATGACCACGCCGCGCCTCTCGCGCAGCTGATGCTAGCTCGAGCTGCGCGAGGATTAGAACAAGCTAGCGCACTTGGTGTGTCGGACGTGGAAAGCCACGCGGCACCGCTTCAGGCGTAAAATAAAGTAGCGAGAGAACGACACGACCAAGTTGGCCACCGTCCCGTCTACCTCTCACGCTACATTGGTGACCCGGACGTGATGAAGGGACACTTTTGTCGATAGCGAGTACCAACGACGAGGTGAAAAATGGTCAAGGGCCGAGAACACTCACGGGCCGTTTCGGTGCGGTCCATCAATTTGCCTTACACGTGTTCATCAATTACACTTACACATCACGTAACGTAATTACATCAATTACACATTACACGTGTTCCATCAATTTCCCTATGCAAGATGTTAAGGAGATGGGCCTAAGATTGTCAGTATTCAGTGTTTTGCCCGAAATCAGAATCACCTTGGCCGTTTTCCAATGCGGGGGCAAGATTCCGGTGTTCCAGCAGTTATTAATATAGTCTGTGATATGCGTGATCAACTCATCGTCCAAATTGCGTATAATCTTATTCGTGATGTTATCCGGACCTGGTGCAGATTTGGTGTTAGGTTTTTGTAGGGTGGCACGGATATCCGCTTCATTGAATTCTTCGTCTAGAGTGGTGTTGATCTGGCCCGTATAATCTGGATGCTGCTGAGTAGGAGCCTGAGAGATATATTTGAGCTCTACCTTAAGAAACTCCTCGTCGGTGCCCTTGTAAGCATGTATTAGTTTGTTGATGGTTTTTCGTTGGGCAGTTTTGCTGTCTTCTGGGTCGAGCAGGAACCGTAGAAAATGCCAAGTTTTACTGAGACTTAGCTGCCTGTCCATCGCATCGCAGGTTTCATCCCAGCGTTGCCGGCTTAGCTGTGTTGCATACATCTCTATCTCTGTGTTGAGGAATGCTATGCGTTTCCTGAGGTCTCTGTTGTGTTTCTGTGTCTTCCACCTCTTTTGGAGCGATTGCGTTGCCTCCCACATGTGGAGGAGCCGGCTATCGATCTCTTCGAGGTGTGCCTCGGGAGGTACGCTTCGGGTGGCATTATTAATATCCTGTTTAAGCGTGTGTATCCAGTCCTCTATGTCGCTGATGGGTTGGACCTGGTTTTCACGTGATTTGCGGAACTGGGGTTCAGTCTACCAACTTTAATTCTTTTCCCGTGGGTTTACGTGGGCCACCTTGAACATGTACCTCGATGATGTAGTGGTCGCTACCCAGGTCCTCTAGGGTATTTTTCCAAGTGGCTGCTGATGTGTCTCTCGTGAACGTCAGATAAGGCGTTGAGTCTTTACTGGAGCTAGTGCCCGCACGTGTGGGTGTGCTAGGGTTGGTGATGAGAGTTAATCCCTCTTGCTGCGAGTCAAACCAGAGGGCCCTACCTTTAGGAAACACATAAGAGTAGTCCCAGGCAGTGTGTGGTGCGTTTAAGTCCCCCGCTATTAAGATGGGATTTTGGCCAGCGATGTTTAGGGTGCGTTTAATGAGTGTGAGAAATCTGTGCTTCTTTTGTTTAGGGTTGCTGTATATGTTTAGTATAAAAAGTCTCTCCTGTGTCTTGCGTTGCGGAACGAGTTCAATAAATATATTGTCTATATTGGTAATTTCCGTGTCGTGTTGCGTGAACGTAAGGTTTCGTCTAACTAGGGTGGTAAGGACAGTCGTCTCCCCGTTGGCATGTCCGATCAAGCGGTAGCCTGCCAATTCAGCGAGGCATTGTGTCTCCTGCAATAAAATAATATCGGGCTTAACCTTCCCCTTAAGGTATTGGTGAAAATTTGCTTGCTTATTCGCGTAACTTCTACAATTCCATTGCCAAACTGTGTAGGCGTGATTTTTAGCTATGATGAGACGCAGGGGGTAGGAATGTCGCCGGCTGTATCACACTGAATGCCGACGAGGAAGGTTGCTTTACATTCGTTGTGGGGTCCAGTCCGCTAGGTGGCAGAGGGGTGATTCTAGCCTCCACTGCGATGAGTCGCTGTTGTAGGTGTTCGTTTTGTTGCTTGGTAATTTTAGCTATAGTCTCCACGCGGTCAGTAAGGGCTGAGATCAGTCGGGATGCGTTGCTCATCCACTCATTTATTTCTTTGACTGATTGCTGAACTTCCTTCAGGACTTTATTCTCGGGCGTCACGCGTGCGGGTTTGTCTTCATTGGCCTGGGTTTCGGCTCTGCGCTTGGGAGGTGGTGGTGTTGTACCTTCCTCCATTTTTTCACTGAGTGTAACAGCTGACAGTGGTGGTACTACTGCTGGAGCATGTTTTGTTTTTTTATAGTGGTGTAACTCTTCCTTGAGGGTCCTGTTTTCCTCCCCTAAAGCTGTCATTTTCTGGTTACATTGTGCTAACATCTGCTTTAGCTGTGCTAATTCAGCCTCTAATTTATCACGTTTGCCTTGAGAAGCGGTCTCCTCAGACCCCGAGCGCGCCGCCTTGACTACGTCTACCCAGCCCACCTTGAAGGTTGCGCCAGGTCCAGGTGTGCGGCTCCGGGATGTTGACTGCGACCGGGAGCGGGGCCGGGGGCGAGACCGCGACCGAGACCGGGACAGAGATCTCGACCAGGCTTTCTTTCCGGGCTTCCAGGTAGGGGTAGTGTCCCGCTGCTCGAGGCTGTTGTCGAAAGGCGTTGGCTTCGTCGGGTACTCTTCATATTGTTGTTGTTGTCACTCTTATCGCCGGCGTTTCACCAGGTACGGCGTCTTGTAACGTGCCCTGCACGCCTTCTCGGCCGTCTGGTGGTTGCCGCCGCATAGTTGACAAGTGGGCTGGCATTGGTGATCTTGCGGGGGGTTGGTCGTTCCACAGCCACGACACACGTGGCCTTTTGGGTTTGGGCATACATCTGCGCGGTGCCCCAGGCGACCGCATTTGCAACATGCCTCTATCTGCTTGCGTTAAAGGGAGCACTTCAACATTACCCCACCGTATCGAACGTATGTTGGTACGCGAAGACCAGCGAACAGTACGATCACCATCGTTGTGTTGCTGAGGCGTTTTGCAGCGATGGCTGTAGGGTTCTTTGTTGTAATCACATTAGGTGTAATATCTCGGGCAGTATCTTCCAACGGGATATCACGTATCACGCCTTTTGACGTACCGTCTGGTGCTGCTTCCTATGCGCTGGTATCGTACGTCTTGTTGCCGACCACAATGTGAGAGATTTTCTGGTATCTATCAGAATGCGCCTCGATGGGTGTGCTCACAACGATGATATTTTGCTGGAAATTTGGGCATATTGTGTCCTCATCTTGGGCGTCTCTCGGAATTTCAGCGGCGTGGTGAATGCTAGTCACCAGTCGGGTGGCTCCATGATCGGTGAGTTGAAGGCCGCCTCTAGGTCGAATGATGATCTTGTAGTCACCTCGGGGCAGTGGAGGCATCCGGCTTAATCTTGTTAATTGACTCAGGCATTGCTCACGCCGTTTCCTGCTGTTATTCTCTCGTTGAGAATCCGCACCGGGTTCTAGTGATTGCCCGCGGGTCGACTTCTTTGATCCTACGGTGCTCCATCCTTTACTTTCTTCGAATTCTTCACGGGAATTGGGTTCTCCCTCCACAGTGACCTCCATTTCTTCTCAGGAAGTCGGACGCGTCAAACGCGCCGACTGGCGTTTCTTGGTGCCCGCAGAGTTAGGCCGGCCTAGGCAGCAGCGTCTCTGGCAGCTGCGCTGCCGGTGGCTTGGCAGGCGTTAGGCCTATCTCTCTCGCCAGCGTGGTTGACAAAAACGCGCCGGTAAAGGTGTCAAAATTCAAGTCCCCACCTGGAACTTGGTGCCGGGCGATTCCTGATGACAAGCTGAATACGCGGGTACCAAAGTCTTGTGGGCTTCTAGGTGACTTCCACTGCAAAACATTCGTTGAATCCGGAGTCGACACGACGCGCGTCCACTCACTCCGACTAGCCGCATCGGCCTCCCCGTGAGCCACATGCTCGCGTGTTTTCTCTATCAGTGGACCCACCTGTTCAATCCCACCCCCATGATGATCATAGATGTGGCCCCTGCAATTGAGGGCCGCCGCACTTTTCTAAGGGGATCACTCAGAGCTTAATCTATATGCTACGTGGCTCCAAATGATACATATTTTAAAGGGTTATTCTAAATAAATACAAATAAACAAAGAATAAAAATATTCCATGTGGGAATCAAAGCAAGCATGTATATATAGCTAGCATGGGTTCCACGACAGGGCCACTACGTGCTCAAATTCACTTTAAGCAGACACTTCTAAACGAGTGTTTGCAATCCGCCTCCGGCAGACCTCCGTATGCTAACAATTCGCACACAAAATCGTTGAAGAAAGTGTAGTGCGCACGCTGCTCTACTCAAACACGTAGAGGGAACTGTATAGCGCGTGCGCAGCACGATAGTGAGTGCAGCAGAACGTGGAAGGTTGATCTCGCTCCACTCGAGTAGTGAACTAAGTAGTGAGTGAAAGTGCATTCATTTGGTTTCGCCGCCGGTTTACAGCCAAGCTGGCCGCTACTCATTCAAATGCACTCATCAAAACCACGGGATTCATTAAGTTCTTCGCCCGGTCTCGGCAAGCTACATAATCATGTGGCTGAGCGTGAGTGCAGCTCAGTTTAATGTCTGTACTTATGCAGGGCAAGAAGTGTTATCAACAGAAACTGACGTAATATTGCTTGGCATGAACATGGAATCACACGACGCGTACAAACTTGTTGATTTCACAACAAGTGTTTGGTTTAGGGGCCCAGCAATTGCATAAAATTATTGCTTAAAAATTATTACACTTGCATAAAAATTATTATCAACGACGTATGCAGTGCATAGGTTCATGTGTTGCCTTATGGCCCCGTATAGAGGTTACCTCGCCAACCAGAAAAATGAAGAAATATGCTGTAGTGGGCACTTGGAGACTGCCAATAGCATGTATTCTAGGACATATTGACAGGGCCATTTCGCAAATGCACTCATGTTCCTTCCCATACGACATGGTTTCGGTGTATACCGAGAAGCGAAGCCATCGGCTAGCAATTCAGAAGGCAATATGAACAATATTCGATTATGCCATCGTGCTCTACTCTAAATGGGAAGCTCAAGTGCCCTCAATGTTGTTTCGCCTCCCCCTACGTAATGTCTTTATGGTGGCTGATGTATGCTTTAAATAAACAGGTAAAAAATAAATAAATAAGTTATTTTATATCTGGGCTATCATAATATATGTGGGAGTCAAAGTTATTTATGTGGCTGTAACCTTACATTCGCATCTTTTATAGGCCAGGCTTCTATTGTGAAGCCAGAATTGCTATAAGCCTTTGTTATGACTTGATGTTTGAGGTGGCGCGCTTACAATATATATATATCAATATATATATATATATATATATATATATATATATATATATATATATATATATGTGTGTGTGTGTGTGTGTGTGTGTGTGTGTGTGTGTGTGTGTGTGTGTGTGTGTGTGTATTGCTCAGCATTCACGCATTCACGCCACAGCATGAGATTATAAGAGCAAGTTTGAAACTGGGCTTTGGATACTTTGCTGGAATAGGCCTCTCAAGTTCACGCTTATCATGGCTTCAGTTAGCATTGTTCTCGCATTTTTCTCCATTTCAGCTGCTATGACGTCCATGTATGTAAGCATATCACTGCAAATTTCCTGTCATTATTTGGTTGTGCATATGATAGATAGATAGATAGATAGATAGATAGATAGATAGATAGATAGATAGATAGATAGATAGATAGATAGATAGATAGATAGATAGATAGATAGATAGATAGATAGATTAGATAGATAGATAGTGAATAGAGAGTTCTGTTTACTTACGAGATTGAGCAGCGGTTTTTGTCCCCCCCCCCCACACACACACAACACATACATATATATGCAAGTAGATCCGCCGTGAGCTCTCACAACGTGGTTTTTCGACGTTTCAGCCAGAGTCTGGCCTTCATCAGGATTGATGGTACAGCTTGTTGGTGCTCAGCTTTAGACAATGTTATATGAGAAAGAGTCAAAAAGAAGAAGGAAAGAAAGAAAAAAATTGGCCCCGTGTCTTCAGATTATCTGCAAATGTCGTCGAAAGACGATAGTCTTGCGTGTGGAGAGATAGAACAAAACATTTATTTGATGTTCTGCGCAATAAATTCAGTGAATGCTATTCTGGAGGCGCTGCGTTTGAGTGCCTCGAGCGTGCAGCGGAGGCGAACAAGCGCATCAAGTCACGTCGCACGTGAGACATGATCGCCATCGGGCAGTTCTTTTTTTCGAAAACATAGCACGTGGCTCTGAGACGGTTGTGCGTGCCCGTCTCAGAGATAAGGTGTAGAGCGCAATGCGACGGGTAGGTGCCACCACCTTGTAGTCTTAGCAAAGCGTTGGAAACACTCACCTTTTCGTGCAAGCGTGGCATGGTCAGCGCAGCGTGATAAGCGCTAAGGTCCTTTAAATTACTTATGTATGCCTTTTCCAGTAAAAGGCGCACATGCAAATACATACTTGTTGTTATGGTGCCCCAGACATGGCAATAATTGCTTTTCAATTGGCAATTGCACAAGTATGAACGCTAAACATTGAGCAACAATGGTGGGTGCTGTGGATGGCGTCGACCGTTTCAAGTACCCGATTCTGTTAAGAGTAGACAAATAGACAAAAGTACTGACAGACAGACCAAAATTTTTGCGCCGAAGGTCCCCAAGAAAGATTATCGTCTTTAAAAAGAAAAAAAAGCATTGAGAATATGAGGCAGACTCCCTTGGCGCCGCTTTCTCCCACTCTTTTTTTTCTTCTCCTTCTGACGCTCACCTTTATGATGTCCATGGTATATATATATATATATATATATATATATATATATATATATATATATATATATATAAGTGTGTTATTTTTACATCCACTTTTCTTTCTTCTTATTTACATTCCATTGGTTCTAATAACTTCCCCTGCACATTCCTTGGCACTACTGTCTGTTAGATCTCATTAATATTGTGTTAAAACACGGAAAAACGAGCCCTTAGGTATACACTTCTTTCTCTTATATATATATATATATATATATATATATATATATATATATATATATATATATATATATATATATATATATATATATATATATATATATACATATATATATATGTGTGTGTGTGTGTGTGTGTGTGTGTTGTGATAAGCGAGACAGAGAACAAGAGACAACACCCGAAGACCCGGTAGCTGGTCTCTTCTTTGCTCTAGCTACCCGCGCGCTGTGCATCGTGGTGGTCAGCCCGGACCACAATGCAACATGGAGCGACGGTCTGGCGGAAGCGTCTCTGGTGGACGGCACTGACTGCCTCGAGCTGGTCGCTCTTTTGCACGCCACGATGTCCCTTAAAAAAGTGCTGTGGACTCAGGTGGCCGGCACTGGCTGCCCCGTGGTGGCCGATGCTCTCGGCCGCGATTTGGTCCCGGTATCTGCCAAAGGTAGATCTGGCGGTCGATATAGTGGCTGCATCTCGGAGGTCGGCCTTGGCCACGCAGAGACTCTCTGTGGGAAGCAGCTAAACATGCACCTGACAGCGCGCTTCGGACGGGCCGCCAAATCCGCGGCAGACGTTGCACTCCGGACAAGGGTAGCCGAAAGAGTATCTCAAAAGACGCGCTGGGTACCTTGGGCTCTGCCGGCGCCATCACTGTAGGCGGTTCAAGCATAGGCGATGCTGGTGTCTCCACTTGCCTCAGTAAAGGTGATACTGGGGCTGGCTTCTCTAACTGAGCTGTATGAGGACTGTTATCAGCCTCTTTCACTGACACGATGGCATCGCGTACCGGCGCGGGTACTGAGAGCAGTAGTGGCGTGTCGCACCTGCGTCTGACGTCATTCGTAAGGCAGGTGGAGAAGCTTACTGCATCGCGGCTGGAGGGCTCCGAGGAACCTTCGAGTTTTTGCTCCTCTTCAGCTCGGTGTACGAATGGGGTTGCGTCGGTGAAGGAAAATGCGGCAAAGTCGAGATTATTCTCTGCCGTGGTTTCGCTGGAGCAACGCCCTTCAAGAGGTCCGACTTCGGTAGCGGCCTCTGGCCGCAGTGAACTTACTTCGGGTATCGGCAAAGTGTCTAACTTCCCGTGTGGTAAGCTGCAGCGCACAGCTGCAGCCTCGAGGTGGAAAGCCTCTGGAGCCTGCTCCTCGATACCAGCCAGGTTGGACGGGGTCGTGGTGGAGAGGTGGTAAGGATTACGACCGAAAGCAGCTATGAGCTTGCAGCTCCACTCCGCCCATGACTGCTGCTTCCAGCCTTCATACCAGTGCCACGCCGCTGCACCTTCCCTAAGATGGTCTATGGCCACATACCATTTCTGATTTGCTGTCCAGGCCTCGCGCATTGCTATCGCGTTGACGGTTACCACCCAACCGTCAGCGTCGTTCCGGATCCCGTGGAATTCCGGTAGTTCGCAGACGGCTGGTGATTGTGAGGTGGCAGGTGGCAACGCAGAGATCACCGACGCGAGGCAGTCGAGCTGGTGTGAGAGCTCGATGACAGAAGATCGAAGCTGCCTGCGTTGCTCCAGTGTGCTTGCCTCAAGGTCGTATGAGGCAGCAACATCCAACGCTGCGTTAATGTCACACAATGCTGCCAACATTGTAGGAACTCACTCGACGATCAACGCTGTCAGTTCGTTAGTCTCGACGCGGATTAGCGCAATGGTACGCCGCAGGTCCGCGGTGCTGTCGGGCATTAAGCCCGAAGAGTCAGTGATCGTGGTTTTTGAGTAAGTAGCAATTGCAGCACTCACCCCGGTGTGCTCGACGAGCAGGGAAGCCTGGATGGCGTTCCGTGGCGGCTCGTTTGTTGTAAGAGTACCGCGACGGGAATGTAGGCCATGGGAAACGTGAGGGGCATTCCCAAGGGACAGGAGCAGGTGTGGATCCCTGCCATGAAACGGTGGCAGGGTTTCAATCAGGTCATGTCCTAGAACCACAGGGGAGGCCTGGACGCCATCCTCAGGTGGTCTGAAGGGTGGCTGAAGCGGCGGGTGGGACCCCATCGCTAAGGAAGCGTGAATGGCGTTCCTTGATGTAGAAGCCCGCACTGCCGACGAACCACGAAGACACGTACCGGTGGCTTCCCGCAGAGGGTTCACTTGTCGGCTTGCGCTGACGGCAGAGTCCATAGCCAAGGACGCGTGGACGGCGTCCCTTGTGAAATGGTACCGGTAACGTGTACTGCAGCCGCCGAGGAGGCCTTGACGCCGTCCCCGAACGGTGGTGGCAGTGGCGGCAGGTGAACAGCTGCCAAGGAGGCCTCGACGCCGTCCTCAAGCGGCGCTTATCGCAGCTGTCCTTGATGACGAAGCCGGGACGTAAGTGCTGTGTTGGGGACTGGCTGGTCCCGACGAAGCAGAAGAAGAATACGGCCGACGGAGACGTACGCGACCGGTGGGGACGCCGACCAGCCCGAACAGGCGGGTTGGCGCGACGCGCCGAAGAAAAGAGCAACAACCGCACTCCACGGTTACCCAACACACACTGATTTTATTTACAGTCACCTTGAAATCCTAGATGCCAGAACGGCGCCCTCTGGCATCCTCACATGTCATTCCGAAACCGAAACTGAAAGCCCAGATCACAACAATCATCCCCTCCTCAAAAAAATTTCACCTATACACTGTTTATATTTATACATGATCGACACCAACATATTTTACAAGGTATGTACATTTGAACAAATGAAAATTCAGAGCACGGCACACCGAACTCACACACTATGAGTCCTGAAAATGTATTGAAAAAATGTACATTGGAAGTCCTAAAAATGCACTAAAAATTGTATACAACTCAGTACAATATAGACTTGGAGTTCTACGTCACATAGTCTTCGAACCGACGCGGCTTCTGCCGCTTCCGCTTAGGGCGGGCCCTTTTGGGTGTAGAATCAGGTGCAAGAGCAGAAGAAGATTGTGAAGGCTCTGAACGAGCGTTAAAATTCGCGGTCTCATCAGAGCTCACAGCATGAGCTTCGGAAGAATTTTGCGGACCGGAGTCTGGTTCAACGGTCTCAGCTGAATTCGAAGGTTCGAAGTGAACCGTAAGACTTGGTGTACATGAACCAGCGACACCGACTGGTAACTCCTCCCCCCTTGAAGAAGAAATGCCTGTACATGGAGGCCACATGTAACAGTCTGATGCGTAGTTGAAAGGCGTGGACGGAACGTGATGGCGAAGACTTTTAGGTGTTGAAGGCGAATCCGTACGAAAAATAACAAGGCGCAAAGCATTCCAGATGTTACCATCACTTAAGCGAAAAGAAGTGGGGCTAACCTGGCCCAAGACTTTGTAAGGACCCCAATACTTGGGGCACTTGCCTGGCACACGAACCTTGACTAGATCGCCAGTGCGAACTTTGGACTGCTTTGCACCTCGACGGGTGTCGACATACTTTTTCATTGCTTGTTGATGAGAAAAAACCCTGGTACGGATTTGATCAGGAGAGGACACTGCTATGTTACGAGGCATAGAGACTATGTCGAGAGCAACTCGCGGTTGCCTACCGTGGAGAAGTTGAGCAGGAGACACTCCAGTGGTGCCTTGTGGTGTGAACCTGTTCGAAGCTAAACATTCAGTCAAGACTTGCTTGAGGGGACGGTGCTCTAATTGGGCGATCTGGATATGTTCCTTCAGAACGCGATTAAAGCGCTCGATTTGCCCATTTGATTGGGGATAGAAAACTGATGACCTCAAGTGCTGAATTCTTCGTTGTGAAAGAAAAGCCTCGAAATGTTGGGACTGAAACTGTGGACCATTGTCTATAACTATGGCATCAGGAAAACCTTCCCGGCTGAAGATTGAAGACAGAAACTCAATGATGACCTCAGAAGTAACCGTATGTGTGAAACAAAGCTCTGGCCATTTGGAATGGTAGTCGATGAGAGAAACAATGAACCGGGCATTTTGTGGAACATTATGCAAAGGACCGATGATGTCCATGCCGAGTTTCTGCCAAGGCCGATCAGGCCACTGGACTGGCTGCAACGGAGAAAATGCAGGTTTGGCAAACTTGTCAGCTGCCTGACACATATGGCAGTTGTAAACTGCATGCTCGACCTGCTTGTCTAAGGCTGGCCACCGGTACCTGTCTCGGAGATTCTGTTTGGTGCGGACAATGCCTGGATGGGCCTCATAGGCAAGCTGTATTAGCTTGTTACGGAAAGAAGCAGGGGGAATCACGCGTTCATCGCGGAAAAGCAAGTCCTCGACACAAGACAGTTCCTGTCAGACTGCGAAGTAAGGCAAGAATTCAGAAGCAAGAGCACATTTGCAAGGCCATTCTTCACGTAAATATTTGAGAACTTGAGACAAAGTGGAATCTGCAGCTGTAGCTGCCTGAAGCTCAGCTTTAGTAATGCAGGAAGTAACTAATGAAACAACTTCCTCATCCCGCTCTTCAGTAACCGGTATCTGAAGAGGAAGGCGCGACAGTGCATCAGCAACCACATTATTAGAACCCTTACAATATTGAACACTGAAATTATAATACATAAGTTTGGCACACCAACTGGAAATGCGAATGGGGCGGCGGCCTTCGGATCCTGCAGAAAGAAGTGCAACTAGTGCTTGGTGATCTTTACGTAATGTGAAGTGCCAGCCCAACAAGTAAACATGCCATTTCTCACAGGCAAAAAGACACGCGAGAGCTTCATGCTCTCCTACTGAATATCTGCGTTCAGCAGGGGTCAACGTACGAGATGCAAAAGCGATAGTGATCAGTTGATCACCTCTGAGTTGTTGAAACAGTGCTCCCAGTCCAACATCGGACGCATCCGTCGTGATGACGATGGGAAGCTGCTCATTGAAAATGCTAACAGCTGGCTTTGAGGCCAGTATTGACTTAACTCGAATGAAGCTCTGCTCGGCTTCAGCTGACCAGTTAAAAGGCTCTGCTTGACGAAGTAGAGTACGCAGTGGTTCAACAACATCAGCCTAGTGAGGAACAAACTTGGCATAATAACCAACAAGACCTAAAAAAGATTGCAAGGTTTTGGCATCAGTAAGCCGTGGAGCATTGACAATGGCCTGAACTTTAAATTCAACAGGTGTCAAGCCGCGGGAACTGACATTATGTCCCAGGAATTGTAACTCATTCACAGAAAAAATGCACTTGTTATTAAGTTTCATACGACATTCACTGATGCGGTTGAGAACAGTATGCAAGTTAGCATCATGCTCTTCGCGAGTACGTCCCCACACCAAAATGTCATCCAAGTAACAAAGGGCGCCATTACAACCCTTCAGAATAATTGACATCATTTTCTGAAACACTGCAGGGGCAAATGCAAGCCCGAAACACACGCGGCGAAACCCAAACAAGCCTTCGTGCGATACAAATGTGGTTAAGTCTCTACTGCACTCAGAAAGTTCAACTTGGTGATAAGCGGACGCGAGGTCCTGCTTGGAAAACCATACCACTCCGGAGAGCTGATGAAGCAGTTCTTCAATGTGAGGAAGTGGAAACCCGTCTACGACGATCGCCTTGTTCGGTTCTCGTAAGTCGACGCATAGTCGAAGGGATCCATCTTTTTTCTTGACGACGACCAGTGGAGAAACCCAGTCGGAAGCAGAGACAGGCTTGATGATTCTGCTGACTTGAAGTCGAGACAGTTCCGCAGAGACTTGCTCACGGAGAAGAAGAGGAATGCGGCGCAGCTTGGCACGCACAGGGCACACACCTGGTCGACGCATCACTTTATGCACAAAACCACACACACAACCCAGTTCACGGGTGAACAGGTGGTGGAATTCAGAAGGCGCGCTGGCCGGAAGATCATCTTGGACGTCGACTTGAGCACACGTCATAGACACACCGACGATGTTGATGGACAAAGCCCTGATAGCATCACGTCCTAAAAGTGAGCTGCCATTGGCTGTTACATAAAAAGTAATGGAAGCAGTGCGACTGCGATAGGAGACCTGAGCTGTAAAATGACCTAATATATCAATCGTTTCCTTGGAATATGTTGGTAGAACGACGCGTGAAGGCAAAAGCCGAATGTTGGAAAAATGACTATGAAAGTCAGCGGCACTGATTAAAGAGACTGAGGCACCAGTGTCCACGAGAAATGACAAGGGCACATGGCCCACTGAAGCTACGATGCTGGGCTCGGACGTAGTGTGGAGGCCATCCACATTTGAAACAGTGACCGTATTGGTCTGTGCAGTGCTCGAAGGAGCGGACGAAGAAACTGGTTCAGGAAGATTTGCTGGACGGGAATTGCATAAGGACTGAAAATGTCCGATTTTTCCGCACGCAAGACAAGTGCGGTTTCTTGCGGGACACTGCGCAAAATTGGCTAAATGCCGAGCCAATCCGCAACGAAAGCAATTCGCGGTTGCGCTTGCAGAAGAAAATTCCGAACGCGAGTCAGGAGCTCGGTGCTGTTCCTGACAACCAGAATTTGGCGGAATGGGGTCGCCATATTGCCGGCTTCCTCGCCCCCGCGACGTAGAGAGGCCGCCATGTTGGCCGCCACGGAAGGACTGTGCAGATGGGCGTCCATGTTGGCCGCCGCGCCGAGACGAAGATAAAGGGCCGCGATGTTGACGCGTCCCGCGAAACAAAGAGCCGCCGCCTTGGCCCCCCGCAGCAGAAAGTTGCTGCACTGAATGCGGAGCGAATTGCTCCAACTGGGAGCGAATAAGCTCGTCCTCTCGCGCAATCGAGAGGGCTTCGGATAATGAAATTGAGGAGCCTTTTTGAAGCATGCGGCAGCGGACGTTTTGCGAGGCTACCCCGGTGAAAAGCTGATGGCGGATCATATCGTCCTCGAGCGCACCGAAGCCGCACGACGCGGCGAGTGTTCGAAGAGAAGTAATGAACTCGGCGACTGTCGCCTTTCTTGGAATTTTACGCGTGCGAGATAATCGCACGAGACATCTTTAAAATGCTCATCGAAAAGAGCAACAGCATTCTTGAAGGCATCGCCCGACGCTGGCGTCGGCGACGCGTTGGTGGCTTCCAAAGTATAGAAAAGCTTTAACCCGGCAGGGCCCAACGCGTTGAGCAGCAGGGCCTTGCGACGCTCGGCCTTGCTGGCGTCTTCCCCGGCCGCGTCCGCGTAGGCCTGAAACACCAATTTTCAGCCCGCCCACGGAAGTGGCGGGTCTCCGGGTGAATGACGAAATAGGGGAGGTGGAATAGGAGATGCCATTTGAAGCAAGAAGAATGGATAGGTGCAGACGAGAAAAAAATGACGCCAGTACACTGTTTGAAGAAGACGGCAAAGGCGGCGTAGCTGAATGAAGAAGAAATGAAGCGACGCAGCACGCAGTAACCACCTTGCTGGGAACAAAGAGTACCTAGGGTTAGCAGGGTAGGTCCATTAGAAGCACGAAAAAGACGAACACGGAAAACGAAATGGGTTCTTACAGGTCCTTGTCACCATTGCTGTGTTGGGGGCTGGCTGGTCCCGACGAAGCAGAAGAAGAAGACGGCCAACGGAGACGTACGCGACCGGCGGGGACGCCAACCAGCCCGAACACGCGGGTTGGCGCGAAGCACCGAAGAAAAGAGCAACAACCGCACTCCACGGTTACCCAACACACTGATTTTATTTACAGTCGCCTTGAAATCCTAGATGCCAGAGCGGCGCCCTCTGGCATCCTCACATGTCATTCCGAAACCGAAACCGAAAGCCCAGAACACAACAGTAAGCCTTCTTCTTCGTCGACTGCGTCATTGTGATGAGCGAGACAGAGAACAAGAGACAACACCCGGTCCCTGGCCAGCTGTTCTTATTCTGACTTCGTTCTTCTCTTCTTTGCTCTAGCTGCCCGCGCACTAAAGCGCCAGCGTCTTTCTTGGTCATGACAATATATATACATATATATTGCTTGATAATTATTATCATGATTTCCTGACAACCACGCCACGCCTCTTGTGCAGCTGAGGGTAGCTAGAGCTGCGCGAGAAAAAGAACGAGCCCACGCGCCTTGCGCGTTGGACACTGACAGCCACCGTGGCTCCGCTTCAGGCGTGGAATAAAGTGGCGAGATCGGCACGGCCCCTTCGGCCACCTTCGACGCCGTCTCACGTCTCTCTTCTCTCGTCACTACAGCGGTGACCCCGAGAAGGCGCCCTTCGACGCGCCATCGGCTGCCATATTTCAGCGACTTTACCCGCCAGTGCCGCCGTTCCAATCAACCTACCCAATGTATGGTTTGTGCGGCTCGACGCCGTTATTGCGGTTAAAGGCGTCACGGACCAGCCGCTGATGCACGCCATTCTTCTCGACGCCCTTCCGGTAGAGCTGCGCCATCTCGCTGCCACTTCAAGCACCAGCCTGCAGCCTTACGATGCCCTCTACACTGCGGTGCTCGCCTGCTACGGCCACTTGTACCGCCCGCTTCCGTTTACCCGGACCTGGCAAGTTTTCCCAGACGTCGCAGAGCAAGGCACGAACCGGTCCGCAGCCCTCCATTGACCACTGCTTCGGTACCCCGGCTTCTACTACTTCTACCTCTGATCTGGTCACAGAAACATTCAATCCTGCACCTGACCATGACCACGAGGTAGAAGGCGCCCCCACTGCGACTGACCTCCTCTCCGAGGGTTCTCCAAGAGGTACATCCCCTCAGAGCCCCCGTACGCAGCTCCGTCGCACGTGCCTGCCACCTGTACGTCTTCCGTGACATCGACGGCGCGCGACACCGTGGCCCCATCCGACTGCACGACGGCTACCTCACCGCACACCTCGTTGTCTGGCGCAGACATCCTTTTGCCCGCTATTCACCTCCCGGTCGTGGATCCTTCACCATCCCCGATGTCCGAAGAGGACTCTCTACAGCCTTAACGCTCTGCGCATCCTGCCAGCAGCGACCAGCATCGCCCTCACAGTCTCCCGCAGCCCAAGGTAAAGCCAGCAGCCATCGACCACGGCCAAACTTCCGAGACGCTGTGACTATGACCGACACTCCTGAGGACGACGTGCTTGGCCACCTATATCACAGCAGACCGCACATCTCACGCCTGTCATACAGGCACCCATCTTCCATACCAACCTGCGCACGAACCCATGTGCGCCGACTACTGAAGGTGCTTCCCCAAGTCGAGGTATGCCCACTGAGCCTCCTCCAGTGTCCACATCTACTGGATCTCATGACACGCCTCCTACTGAGTTTTTGGGGAAACCATGGGCCAGCTGGGGTGTAACTGGAATGTAGGCACACCATTTCGCAAGCCGCATACGTCATCCAACTCTACACGACGTGTACAATGCTACTTACCCACTGCCAATGTGAGTTGTCAAGTCCACTCACATTCAAATACCACTCAAGTCACGACACCTGCGTACCGTCATCGGCGCCAGTACTGTGCACCCCCGCGAAAGCACCATCGAAGCCGTTGCTTGTCGATGGGTGGTCTGCAAGACTTCACTACGCAACTTTTCATTGCTTCGCGCGCAGGGGCCCAATCGGCTTTTGTACACCCGCCCTCACCTCACCCTTAACGCACCTCTACCTGCAATGCTCACTCGCGACACCTTGTGTGCTCCCGGCTGGCCCCAGCTGGTCATCCTGTCACCCACTTGTGTAGAAACACAGCGACGGAACGCTTGCTTGATCGTCCACTGCGCAACTCCCAGTGTCGCCCACCATAGACCCACTGGTCCCCGATGGTCACTACACGTTGGCAACCTGGACTTCCCAAACGGACACCTTGCGGATTTTCGTTCATGTATAAAGTCTGTTTCTCTTTCTTTCTTATATACACTTCAAATCGCGCAATGTGCTATGAGGGGGAGCCCTGTAGTGCATGATCGTCATCATCATCATTTCCTTACCACCATGCCACGCCTCTCGCGCAGATCATGCTAGCTCGAGCTATATATATATATGTATATATATATATATATATATATATATATATATATATATATATATATATATATATATATATATATATATATATATATATATATATATATAGTATGTGTCTGCTAAGCGTGCGTAGAGGTCATCAATGCTTCTTGTGGCCGGCACTGGCTGATACGCGGTGGTTGGTCCCGGCCACGCTGAGCCTCCACTTGAAGATCTTCCTCTGTGTTTTCTGGAGGTCGAAATTAGCTCTGTCGCCGTGGTCGGTCTTTTCCAAAGTGTGATGTCTTCTAAAAACTTGCCAACAATGTCTCTGGCAGGTGTATCAGACTCTTTCCAGATCATTGCAGGTTTAGTTGGCGTTTGTTCCACCGTAGTTTTTTAAACAGGGCAAAGCACTGAGCATTCGCAATTATTGAATGTCGCAACAGGTTGAGTTTGCTGCACTGTGCATGAAGTGTGTGGCGCAGCTGCAATGGAATCTCCCACCCGTTACTGAAAAAGTGGCGACGCGTATCTGTGCTGGCGATCGATGCACCATATCTTTTTTTTTCGGTAGCTTTGATGTCTTCGCCGAGATGCTCGTAGTGGTGGTCCTCGACAAAGTGCTGCAAACGTTGGAGCCGTAGCACTCGGAATTCATGTCACTAGCAGGAAATTCGGGCTCCGCCACGAAGTCCTCGATGACACGATCACAGCAGTCACAGGGATGATGGCATCCTACATGGAGGATGACGACGTGCCATCGTATTAATGGCATTCATGGATACAAACGGGTGCGTTGTTATGGCGTTTGTTACGACGGGCGCTGGTGACTTCAAGTGTCCAAGCGAAGACAATATGGAATAAGCTTTCCCGATGGATGGGTCTGGGAAACACTCTCGGCCACTGGAAGGGATGTTTTGGCGTTGGTTGCCGAGGCACAGTTGGAGCACATCTTGAGCGTGGTATTCGTACGAAGTGCGGCTGCGCAGGTATCCGCCGGTGAACTGCAGTTCGCAGTTTCAACTTCGAGGAAATGAAACAGCGAAAGCTGAAGTGCATGACTTCGGTGTTTAGCAGTTGGTGTAACCCGACGCTGTACTGAAGCGTTCCACAATTATTGATTACATGTTCGGGCTAATTAGGTTAGGCACACATTTGGCTTCAGTTTACTACAATTCTTATTTCACATGCCGCAAAATGTGCCTCGTATGATCACGATCTTAGAGGAGTGTAATGAGTGGTTGAATACATTTCGCCACGCGTTAATCACAGTGGTTGTTTTCGTACCAAAGGTGGTCATAGACGTCGCATCCTACGCGAATGTGCCCCTGGAAAAACTGCCGCCGAAAGCGGGCGTTCGCCCGGTGGAATGCGCTCCCACAAACATCGCGTGGATGGCTCAACACCACTTGTTTGGTTTAGGCTCTGCACCATGCCGCCTGTAGGCAGAAAGAAGTTCGTGCATATTTCCATTCTGCATTGTTATGAGCGTAGGACATCGCGAGCTAATGCAGCGGTGCCGTTTACAGGATCCGCCCAACACCGGCGCATGCATTTGCATTGGCGATTTAGTGTGGCTTGGATGGCTGTGGAATCACCGGTACGCAGTTGCTGGCGGCACTCTGCCTCCCGGGCCTGTTTTTGACTGCACCACCACCTCGGCTAATGCGAGCTATCTCACGTTTCCACTGTCGGCTTTCTTCTAGGGTTGTTAGTGGCACACCTATGTGGAAGGTTTTAGGAGAAATCGATTCATGTGTGCTCTGCGCCACGGTTTCGACGAGATGGATGACATCACTCACATCACCACCAATGGCACGCATGCTTGGGTAGGACGCTGAGAATGACGTAACTGATAGACCAGTCAATTGATTGATTGATTGATATGTGGGGTTTAACGTCCCAAAACCGCTCTATGATTATGAGAGACGCCGTAGTGGAGGGCTCTGGAAATTTAGACCACCTGGGGTTCTTTAACGTGCACCCAAATCTGAGCACACGGGCCTACAACATTTCCGCCTCCATCGGAAATGCAGCCGCCGCAGCCGGGATTCGAACCAGCGCCCTGCGGGTCAGCAGCCGAGTACCTTAGCCACTAAACCACCGCGGCGAGGCGATAGACCAGCCAATAAAGATCACTCGTGTCACCACGGTCGTCGAGTCTTTCATTTCTTCTAGCCAAATACAGTTATTATGTAAAAAGAAAGTTGTAATAATACTGGTGCACTTGACCGTATGCTACAATTGGATACGCACCGAGATCGGATCAGACGCCTTGAGTCGGCCGCAACGGGTTCAAATTGTAATGCACCTGTAGGCCCCGAAAACAAAGATGCGGCCACGTTCCGCGAACGATCCTTGCGTTTGGTGTTATTACTACGAAAGCTGTATATGACTAGGAGAAACGAAAATCCGTCCGATAGCGGTGTCACTAGTGGCCTATATTGGCTGTGGTATCAGTTATTAACTTTCGCAGTGTCGTGCATAAGCACGTGCTCCATTTGCTGGGTAGTGTGTAAAGTCATGCATACCGCCGCGGCCATGTCGGTGAGCACACAAATCAGTTTTTACTCAAAGGTTCCACATACATGGTAAGCCACGTTACAAGTCCAAGCTTAGAACTGGCTAATCTCCCCGCCCTTCCACTTAAACTAAAAGAGCGCCATTTGCAGGAGCCTGGGAGAGCTGGAATTCACCGTGTTGATGGTGCTGTCCGACACAAAAAAGGCAACCAGGGAGCCGAGTTTCCACAGCAACTGCGTACCGATGATACGGGAGCCTTCCTGACCGTGCTAAATTGTGAACGGGAATGCAAGCGCCGGTGGCGAGTGGATACCGCAAACCACGCCGCCGAGTTATCTCACGATGTCAATCGTTTGCTACAACGCGGCGTTGTGTCATTAATGTGATGACTGAGAGAGCGCCTTCCCCGTGGCGAACGCCCTCTCTCAGCGGGAATTTCACCAATGGCACTTATCCTTTTTCTGCGATGTCTCCGACAGCCTGTGGTTCGAGAACAAATACTATGACTAACGCAGTGCGAAACACAGTTAATCGCTCATTGCACTCCTCCATGGGCGTGATCATGCCAGGCACGATGTGCGGCATGTGAAATACATTGCAGTAAATCCAAGCCAAACGTGCTTCTAGCCTCATTGAGAGGCAAAAAAATGTAACCAATATTTGTGAAAGGCTTCAATGCCACGTCGGGTAGAATCCACTGCAAAACAGTGGGGCCGCACGTTGCATCTGTCGCTGGTTAACCATTTGTGCGGAGTGCTTCGGCGGGGATTTTTTTACAAACACATGCCGGAAAGATACTGAATGAAATACCAACCGAGTGGTGCCTACTTCATTGAGCAAATGATACATCTCTTTTCATGTCCAGTTTCGACATGCGTGAGATGCGGAATTATTTTTATAGTTTAAACGAACACTCAAGTTAAGTACCAATTCTTGTTAAAGTGAAAGCGCAATGTATGACAACGTGTAAAACGACAATATTATCAATAGCAGTGACCCAATTACCGAGAAATTAATGTGCATGCACGAGAACACATGCGCCTTGAGTAGGGCATCTGTAAACTGAACCCGAAGACGTCAGAATTACCACGTATTTACCACCTACGATTAGCTGCATGAAAGTAACAATAGTCCGTGCATCAAGAGACGTAATAAAGCCCTTCCTGGTCGTTTCAATTTGATTCAAGCAAAAATAACTTCTACACGCTACGACAGGAAATTACGAGAGTGGTTGCGCACTATTTCCCATAGATAAACAGGTGTTCCTTGACTGGTTGGTCCGTCTAGCCGGGCCCAGGTAAACTATACACGCCTACCATCTTGGAACCCATGGCTAAGCATTGTCCAATAGCCGTTGTTGCTGTTGTGGCTCCGCCTACTTTCGTTTTGCTTTGCTGCTTGTGATGTCGGGGGCCGCAAAGCAAAGCTAGGCAACGTTGTGCATTAGAATAGTGACGTCGGATGGCCACTTTCAGGTGAGGTATTGAAGTGCGCTAATGCGATGCCGTACACTAAAGCTTCGTTTTATTTTAGCATAAACGCTACCTAGGCGTAAAAATAGCACTACCAGGTTTCTCGACCGCTATTTTAGCAATCAATATTGACTTAATGCTTGCATTTAGTACCCTTTATTCTTTCGTTGATTTTATACACAGCAGGGATCAAGGACTGTGACAGCAAAGTATTTTCCTATTTTAAAGACTTCTTTGGGTACGAGATTTTTTTTAAATATGCACAATGCGATAGGTTGACCAAGGCTGTCTTCTATTAAATACGCTTTTAATAGAACCGAATAGTACTTCATTGCCATCGTTTTTGTGCGCACACTGGCGTAGCATGCTAGAGTTTTTTCTCAAACAGCGCCCGCTACACGCACAACATATGGAGTGCTAGCGCCGCTTTAATAGCTGCACTAAAGCGAGGCAAACAAAATATTTAACCTGACGCAAAGCTTTATTTTCAATTAGGACGGGCCTATATGAAACTCGCCACCATACCTGTACCTTCTCGTCATGAGGCAGTTATTTACTCGTATTAACTGTCAACAAAATATCTCAGAAGTGATCATAAGATGTGCAGAGCTCCACACACTCGTCTAATACTGTTACGCCCCGTGGAATTACTATCAAAGCAGACACTAGAAGAAGCTATTGCAAGGACAGCAATACAATTTAGGCGCAAGCCCCCCCCCCCCCCCCCCCCGTGGCACCGAATTCGTAGCGTCGTCCAACCTCTTACAGATGACAGCAACTTCGTATAGGGTCTATTGATTCTTTTTCCTTAGTGGCATTTCACACAATGTTGCAACACAACACCAGGCTGATATCATGAAGTGTCCACTCTTTTCTCGGTTATCTTTTCGCATGTTTGGTTCAAGAATGCGTATAGTAAGGCCCCGTGTCGTCGGTTGTGGTACAAGGCCCATCAGCTGGCCTGTCCCCATGTCATACCGAGGTCGCCAGCCTAATGGCATGTCTACATTTCCAGACAAACCACATGTTTTAAGGGCACGTCCCCCAATCGGCAGGTTGTCGTGATTCTCGCCTAGGCATGCTATAAAGAAACGCCTTGAGGTGAGTTGTCATGGTAAACTAGCTTCCTTTGCGTGCTCGTTTATTATCGCTGCCGTGAGCGGCACGATTCGAAACCTGTGAGTGCCGCCTGCCATGCTCTTCAGCATTTCAGTACCATCCCATGAAATTTATGGTATCACACTCGCTACCCTGCCATGACCTTTGCAAATGAGAAGGCTGGCCAGACCTACTTTGCTTGAATGGCCTTCACTGTAAGCAGCTACGTGCGACTAACCGGTCCCCAGCTACGTGCAGGGAGCACGTTGATGCTACTCGCGAAGTGGTCTTCAATGGCAACCAAGTGTGATTATGCTTTCTTAATAGGTACGGAATTGTGGCACTCGCTAAACTTCATACATTTTCAGCGGTGCAATGTTCTCTGCGTCGTCTTTTCTAGCAACTCCCGGGATGCCTGTGAAATTAAGAGCTTCTGGTACATCTTGGTGTCTCGAACACTTCCGGTTATACCTCACCTTGTTCGGCGTACGAATTCCCAAATTAGTATTTCCACGACGCAGACCACGCTGCTGGTACACCCAATTTAGTGTTTCTGCCTTCCTGTGAGATGTGCAGTTTTTAAATATCTGCTTAAAGGACACAGAGAAAATGCGTAAAAGTGTAAAGGAACTTGTATGAGTGCGGGTACGTGTACTGTATCGTGTACTGTGTACGGTACGTGTACTTGGTAAAACCGTAAGTGCATTTTTGTATACGCGTGTAAGCATGGAGTTCTGCTAAATGTTTCGTAGAGGCTTCTTATACTCTACATGCAAATCATTTTGTCACTATTTTTGTGTGATATTTGCCCTACCCATAACCAGTCGCTCCTCATAATCTTTTCTTTCAACTACTCTTTCAGGACCGAGAGCACACCACCGCACGTCGGCACTCACTACGATCAGTGTGCAAATCAGGTGAGAAGCAAAATGGTAAAGCAATAATTCAACCTTAAAAAGTGAAATGTGCTTCCTATTATCTAAAACATTGTTGCGCCGCCGTCCCCATTTTATTTTAATTACCCATTATTAATATTTATAGAGGGTATCCAAAAGAACCTCATGGGCAATTCTAACTGCTCAGTATTTCAAGTAAACATATGAATATTCAACGCAATATCGTTTCACTTTTCAGGCATATAAAACTGCATGATGGCAAATGCCTCGCAAGAAAGTTCCTTTAAGTTGCGTAGAACTTAATAAACCACTACAGTAGGTCCTCGGCTTCTATAGCTTTGAAAGTGCCCACAGGGTTTCTATTTTTTAGGGGGGGGGGGGACGCGGTAGTCATGCACCATGACAAATCATTTTTAAGTATCACATCTCACATGATATATCACATGCGTGGTGATTTGCGCTTGTCAGTAGGCCATAATAATTGTTATAGCGTTAACTCAGAAAAATGATCATTTCTTGTTGTCGTCATCCTGAGCTGGCGCTTTAACAATCAATATCACAAGCATGGCGATATTTCAGAATGGTAAGAAATTGTAATAACATATCTATGGTGTTCCAGAAGGGTAGTTCTTTCAGCAGGGCGACGCAATTATCGCGATTGCCACGCAAATGACTATAATATAAACAAAACTATCAAGTTTGATGGCAAGGCCCATTCTGCTAAACAAGAGCTTTGGAAGTACTTCGTTACGCCGTGGCGTAGCCAGATCCACGTGGAGAGAAATAATCGATAACCACAATGATCAACAACGAGTAGAATGGTGGCGTCGATGACGTGCAGCTTTCGTGGTCAAAGCGTTCAGGTCCTCAAAGGCAAACTTCGACGTATTTTTACCATATAAATGTGTGTCCATTTGCAAATGATATACACGGTGTGGTAACGGTCGTGGTTGTTCCATTAGCTTTAAGACTTGCCAATAATTTAAACTAAGAAACCTGAAATAGAAACTTGAACCTGAACTGGTGGCTGCTTGACACAGCATATACAATGAAGTCTTAAAGTACGTCGTCCGAGTGCAAACGTATTATATCGTTCTTGCCGAGGGCTGAATTGCCGCGATGATAAGTAGGAAGCCGCTCTTCGCGAAAAAGCTACCTAAAGGCCGTTTCACATGACACAAAAAGTAGCGATTTTCAGGCTGCGAATTCGCTCGGAGCGAAAAAAAGGGCAGTTCGCTCCCACCGCAGCGGTTCGCGGCGAGCTTCCAACATGTTGGAAATTTTCGCTCTGATCGCAGCGGCAGGAGTGATTTTTGGTCGGGACCCGTCAAAATAGGGCTGGTCCGGCCAAGCCATCTAAATAGAGTCAACATGTTTGTTTTGGTAATGGCCGATGCTGTGCTTAGAAGTGTGGCAGCTTGGGCTAGTTGGTATGGCATGACGATAGTTATAGCGCGAGAACAAAACGACGTGTCCTTTTTGTCTCTGTGTCGTCGTTTTGTTCTCGCGTTATAACTATCGTCGATGCTGTGCATTTTGAAATGAATTCAGACTGGGAAGTGTTGTCAAATGACGAAACAAGCAGGCCCTTCGTTACCGTTCACGGTAACTTCATGATATCATAATATTGCACATATTATTACATTGCATTCGTGTCTGTCACAATGAGCAGTGCCAAGAACTCGCCGCTCCAGTCGCAGAGCGAAAATCGCGTACCGTTTGCGGTCCATGTGAAAGGAAACCACCATTAGCGGCGGTTGCGAACAGAGCGATTGGAGCGAACGGAACGATTTTTTTCGCTGCAATCGCGGAATGTGAAACAGCCTTAAGGAGCCGTTGGGAGTTTGGGGGGAAACAATTTACGACACCGCCCCTGGTCTTCCTTGTTTTGTTTTCGCAACAATGAGTGCTACACCAGCTTCTCCTATCACTTTTTAGCGCATATTGTACAGCGTACATAACCAAAAAATTATACGTGGTGGCTACCGCAACGTTCAAGCAGCAATTTTCACCCATGGTAATGAAAATGAAATATTGTTACAGAACTGGTGATGTCATCGATTATCGGATTCGGATGGCTGACGAGCTCTGCGCCGGAGCACTCCACTCTGGTGGAGGGCAACAGGGGAAAATCTACCAATTCAACACACGTACTCTCTCTGGAGCAAGTGCACGGCATGGTCAGAGTGAAACCCGATGCTCGCGTCTCTTTTATTGGATGAGTGGGCCCGCAGGACACAGCGATGCTACAATAGCAAAACTTGAGCTCCGTCGCGAGGCACAATTGACGTGACCCGCGTCCGTTGGCGCGACCAAAGTTGACCCCCGTTTCAAGATACGCGGCGCTCGCGACTTCTGATCGAATCTGCTGATTTTCCTTATCCCCACAGAGGTCCTGTGCCTCCCCCCCGGTTTTTCTATAAAGGACTTTCCCACCATCGTGCTGCAAAAAAAAAATGGCAGCATATCCACGGAGTGAATGATGGAGAGTGCGGCGAAGCATCCATCCGTTCATTCGTTCTTGCTTCCGTCCGTCCATGCGTCTGTCTGTGTGACCGTCCGTGCGTCCATTCGCCCGTCAGTGCGCGCGTCTGTTCGTGCGTCCGCTCGTCCATCTGTACGTCCGTCCATGCGCTCGTCCATGCGTTCGTCCCTGCGTCCGTCCTTGCGTCCATCCGTTCGTGCAACCATCCATGCGTCTGTCCATTATGTGCTCGGGAATTTGACAAGATGTAGAGGTTAACGAAACTGGTCGATAATTCTTTATATGAGTTTGATCACCTGCTTTGTGTAGAGGCTTAATTCAGCCAATCTTCCAGTCCTCAGGGAGTACACCTTCGTAGGCATCTGTGTTTTCGTTCGTCCATCTATTCAACGCTCCAAGTACCACTACCTCGCATCTTTTTGTCATATACTCCTTATATAGAAGCACCGCCATCCAGCAGACTTTCCAAGGACTGAACGAGAGGAGGCACACGCATACTTTCTTACGGCTTGCGCTTCGTGTCTACTTCCCATCTTTCACCACCTCGAGTTCATGGTATATACTAGTTCACTGTGTTCATGGCACTGCGGCCCAACGCTCGCTAAACTTTTCTAAAACCAAGGAGGTTATACCCAGCAAGTAAAACGTAGCAACCCTTTCTTGTCAGCGCTCAATGTACTTGCCAATGGCTGGTAATCGGAAAGGAGAGACAGGAGAATTCGGCTTTTAGTTAACGGGCACGCTGCGAATTTTTTATTGTTCAACAACGCACAGAGGAAATCTCCCACCGGCACCACCTTGGAGGTCAAAATGTAACACTGGTTACCCACTACTACTATGACTACAAGGGACGAACGGGTGCCGCTATAAAGAGCTTCACCAGGTTTGCAAGTGCTAAGGACGTCCCTGATCGTTCTACGTCAGGGGCGTCCGGCAGTAGGAGTCATGGTGCCCGTCGCGTCTTGGACGCCTTGTTGTCCCTACGGGGACTAGTGCCGAGACCGTCGTTGATGCGACGGCCTCAATAGTCGGTCTCTCAGAGTTAAACTGCGTGCAGCATCAGGGAGCTCTAAACTTCCAAGTCACCGTGAAGAGCATGGCCTCCATGTCTCTAATCGTCAATGCTGGCTGCCTGGTGATTGGCGGCAAGCGTGTTCAAGTCGTTCCCGTTGGCTCACAAGTGACCAACGTCGCCTGCCTGTTCCTGCCATCGTTCGTCTCAAACGAAGCTCTCGTCCAAGCGTTATCTCCATATGGCAAGGTGCTCACTGTCACCAGTGGTTTGATGAGCGGGCGACGCGGCGTACTCACTGGAACGTGGTATGTTCGAATGGAGATGAACGCCGCTAATCCTGTGCCGAACTACCTGCGCATCTCCGGTCACCGTGCTACGTTTGACTACCGTGGTCTCCAGCGTGTATGTCGAAGATGCGGCTCAGGGGACCATCTACGAGCCCAGTGCACAACACCGTATTGTGGTCGCTGCGGTGTGCACGGTCACGTTAGTGAAGGATGTGACCGCCCGTGTCGACGCTGCGGGGACGGCCACCCAACTGTGGTTTGCCCTGTCCGCCGCTTTTACCTCTTACTCAGACGCTGCCGCTGGTGCCTTTCCACCACTGACACCGGCAACGGAACCAACTAGCGACTCGGGGGACGCAGAGTAGGTCACCGACGCTGTGCTGGCCTCACCCCTACAAGTTCCTTCAAAGGAAGCGCACAACGAAAGTGCGATTGTCAATGCGACGCTTGGCGCGTTGGCCTCCCCGCTGGTGCAGGAAGCGTGCGCTTCGAAACACGCAACGCACTGCCCTGAAAACGGCGTCGGCGTCTCTTCTCTGACGCCACTTGATGTTCAGTGCGCAAATGACCCCAGTTCTCAGGCTGCTGCTGTTGAAGTTGACCCTGCGAGCCCTGTTATTTCGGAAAACAGTGGCGAAAATACCACACACTCTTCTGTTGCGGCCGCTCCGACCATTTCGACATCGCGTCGTACACGTAAAAAATCGCCCACACAAAGGGTGCCTACACCGGCCTGCCGAGACGTGGACAGTGCTGCCAGCACAAAGGGTGCCTACACCGGCCTGCCGAGACGTGGACAGTGCTGCCAGCATCAAGGATGTGTATCCAAGCTTGCCAGCGGCTCAGTTACTACCTCCTCAGGACACGTCTTCGGAAGACGGCTTCAGCTTGAGACTGGATAGTAGCATCGCACTGTCTAGCCTTGCCGATTTTGACGTCGAAATGGGAGCTCCCCGTGAAACAAAGCGAGGGCACACTTCCAGCTCTTGCTCCGATGAGCGCAGTGATGGCCGTGGTGAATCCCAACGGTCCAAAAAACCTCGACCCTCTTCTGGAGGGTCGAACAGTGCGTTGTAATTTGGTTGAGCAAGTGTCCCCTGGACACTTTCCAGGACACCGTCTAGAACTATGCGTCCAGGTTAGTCTTTACTTTTTATTATGGCTACTACACTGCATATTATTTCATTGAACGTTCAGGGTTTTCGCAGTCCGGCAAAGCAAGCTGAGTTGATTAGTGTCACCCGCGCTGCAAATTGTGATGTTTTGTGCCTCCAGGAAACAAATTTCTTCTCACTATCCGACGTGCTTGCTTTTAAACGAAAGTTCAGCCTAGATTGTTAATTCTTTTTCGCTACATCTCGTTTTACGGGAGTAGGTATTATTATTTTTAATCGAGCTCTATTACGGGACCATCATGCTTTTTACGATGGCGTGGGCAGGGTTTTGGCTTTAGACTGTAGCTACTTTTATTTCAGATTAAGGATACTGTGTGTGTATGGGCCAGCGCAAGCTGTACAGTCTAATGACTTTTTTAGAGACCTGGAAGTGTTTTTTCTTGACGGTCGTGATGTCATTCTGATTGGCGACTTCAACTGCGTTCTAAATACGTGAACCGATGTACAAGGTCCTGGCTGGGGCCGGTCTGCTTGGAATTCACGCGAGCTGCGTCGCCTTATCCACCACTTTTCATTACTAGACGCGCACAATGTAGTGCACAGAAATACCTTTGTTTGGACAAGGCGACGTGGGCGATCCTCCAGCAGGCTCGACCGGGCTTATATCCCACGAGCGTTAGAGGCGTTTATCTCCAATTTATGCGTTCCGTCCTTCCCACCTTCTCCTGTGTACGTATCTGATCATCGGCCTATTGTCTTGAAGGTCGAAGTTCTATTTTATTTTTTTAAAAAGCCATGGCTTCTTGATGTTAGCGTCCGGCAGGACGCGCGCTCAAGATCAGGGCCCGGATTCACAAAACTCACTTACGAAAACATTTTTGCGCAAGAGAAATTTTGTTGCGTAAGTCGATTCACGAAACGAAAAAACGTCGTAAGAGGCCATAGTTGTCACATCGGCCGCTGCAAATAAAGCGCGCTGTGACTGCCCGGGAACATGTCAGCGATGGTGATGCAGTTGCTATATTTGCTTACGTCACCGAAAAGTGCTCGTAAGTGGATTCACGAAGCGAAATTGTGCGTAAAAAAAGCATGGCTGAGAGAAAATCCCAAGAGTGGTCCGGACCACTCTTAGGAACAATGTAGCTACTTAGAACCTGCTGCCGCGGCGGTATACTTTGGTGCCCTGGCTGGTTTTGAGTTATTTCACGCCCATTAAGGGCTGCTTGATGACTGCTGGTGCGTTTTTATTTCTTTCGGCGCTTTGAGCTTCGCGTGTTGTTTCCCTTGTACGCAATGGATGGTGTTGACAACCACCATCGTCCAATAAATTCGAAGTCGCAGTAATTGAAGAATTCTATTGGGCGTCAATGGCATAAAACTACGCATGTAAAGATTTGTGGTTGGATGAAAACCAATGTGATACGTGAATGGTCGGTGCATTCGAACGCGACATGACATAGGATCAACCTTATTTGTTATGTTGTTGTGTTGCGCCCCATCTCATCCAATTAAAAGTGCGACTCGAGATCCTTGCCTCATTGGTGGAAATTACCACCAAAGAGGTTAATGGGAGCACATTCTTTGCACGCTATTGGAAATAAAAATGAGAGGAAGTTTTCAGTGAGTGGCTCCTAAAGTTTGTGCTCTAGTGTACTTTCATTGGCTCTAACTGTCCAATGGTTGCGATCTCTGAAATACAGCTGTCGATACACTTTGGGATGATCTGGAACAAAGCGTACTTTGTAAACGAAAGCGTATAATGGGTGCGCGTGATTACGCATGGAACTACAAACAAATCTCGCATCTTCACCTTCACTGTTCAGACACCGATATGGACCGTGATATTATGGCAAGCAATCGGAATGAAATGACCCTAGTAACTTTGTATGACACCGAAAATATGCAAACCCTCACGATTCTGGAGCAAACCTCGGCTGAATTCATCCCTGTGTCAATTACCAGCCATTTAACTTGGCGCACGAACATCATTCAAAGGTAGAGCGAGCCACTGACATGTATTTTGTGCGACGCAGCGACCACTTCACCTCAGAATAATAGCTTTGCGAAGGCGAATGTCCTATCGCTTGCTCTGATCGAAGCAGACGACAAACGCGAGCAGACGACGGCTTGGCCTACAGGCACAGCTTGTGATTAGTTGTGAAGCAATACCCTCTACATCAGCTCACTCCGTGACGTTGCCAAAACACTTCTTTCATCTGGCACGCCTGTCCTGTTCGTCATATCACCCCCCTCGCACATAAGAGAAATTTTTTTCACGCCGTGAAAATAGTTCAAGTACTTTCTAAGAGCTCTCTTATCGTCTTATGTGCTGCGCAGTTGTCGAAAACAACATGGCGTCTTAAACAGCGTATCGGTCGGTGCGACTTTCAGCAAACGCTTCTCGCACGAGTTACTTCAGCGTTTGACCGGATATGTTGTGATTACAGCAGCTCCTTCGGTGCGTGTAAGCAGTGCGGAAAGCTGTGGCAGTGCAATGGTGTTCGGTGAAGCGCAGCGAAGCCTGTGCGTCGGTGTGGTTATCAAGCGGGGATCGGCGTCGATGTATCGACGGCAACTAGCACTCGGGAAGCCTGCATTGTGTGTTTGTGTGCCGGTAACAGTTCGTTCGCTTGACTTTCCAGTCTCTCAGTTGGTAGCTGTGCGACAATTCGGATTGACAGCGTTTTGACGCGTTACTTGAGTGACCCCAAGTACGTACGGAAACGCATGAACTACGCGCTCGGTTCTTGCTTCGCCACTAGTTAGCCCGTACGCTTCTATTTACTTGAGAGCAATGTACTGTTCGGGAGTGAAACGATGTTCGTTGTGAACAGTGGTGCTGTGTTGACGTTCCAAGACTTGTGAACAAGCTGTGCTCGTGTGACCGAAAATTGAAAGACAGCGTTGATAACTGTTTTGCCCTGCGAAGTTGTGGTGGGGCAGCTTGGCGCTTTTGTTTGTTAAGTCGTCACTTCTCCTTTTTGTGATAACCATAGTCCTAGCGCTGTGATGTGATCAACCAAAACTGCGAGATGCTACATTCTGTTGTGGATCGTGTTACTTTGGAAGCGCGCCTAGACAGTTCTTCGGTCACAACTTGAGAGTTCTATGTGGCAGCGAGAGCCCGTGAACGTCAAGCTTCCCTCCGGCCCCCGGACCTAGCGCTGTGATGTGATCAATCAAAGCTGCGAGATGCTACATTCCGTTGTGGATCGTGTTACTTTGGAAGCGCGCCTAGACTGTTCTTCGGTAACAACTTGAGAGTTCTATGTGGTAGCGAGAGCCCGTGAACGTCAACCTTCCCTCCGACCCCCAGAAAAAGCAAAGATTTCACCGGTGCCTTGCTTTGGATGAAGTTGTAGGCGAGTACCGGCTAACTACAGGTTTACGAGTTCGTCTGGCCATCGTTTTACACGGCACTAGAGCCTTGACAACAGCCGGTCATGGCCAGTTCTTAAACTTTATCAATGGACGTGCACGCCTGGCCAGCCCTTTATTGCTGTCATTGGCAGCTTCCAGTCTGCAGATGCCCTTTGCCTGTTGGCCGTACTTGGTTCCTCATGACACCGACGGCTACTAAATGCTGCCATCGGTGAGTTCACCTTGCAGAACTAAATTTCACCGGTACTATAATTCACGCAGTTCTATAACGTGTGCAAGTTTTTAAGCCCATCAGATGTAATGTTTCTCCATGGTAAGTTGAAGCATGAAAAATTTACTACTACTGTTATATACATACATATATTATGGAGCAAATACATAAAAAGTTTTTTTGTGATTTGATACAAGTGAGCTCTTGTTTGATTATGAGGTTGGGCCTGTCGATTGACCACGTTTCATAGTTGGAAAGTTAATGTGAATTTATGTTTCAGGAGCCAGGTTGCACTTAAAAAATTTATGTTATTTTGGAAAATTAGTTCTATAGACGATTACCACTGTGGTAGTACTATACTTCAGTAGGACATATATATTGCGGTACGTAAATTTTACATGAGGCTTCAGTTTATTTCAAAGTGATTATAGCAGATTTTGGTCACTTTAACGAAGTGATAGCTTCCTCAAATAAGTATTAGAAGTGAGTGCTTTTAATGATTGTTTTTAAATATCTCGTTTTTGGCTCTTCACAGATCGCAGAGATTGGTTTGTTAAGGTCCTGTGATGCATCGGTTGCACATTCTGGCACATCAATCCTCATCATTACTTGGAGCACCTGTACAAATATAGGAAGGACACGTTCTCCCTAACTGTGCAAGCCTATGTCACTGCTGGGACTGTTATCATTCAGCGGATGTGGCGTGGAAGCATGCATGGCAGCCTCATCTGGAAGGACTGCGATCTGCTTGGGAGCTTCGAGGGCACAAAACTGCCTAACGGCTGGCTGCAAGGTTAGTTTTTCTTTAATACATACGATTACGTGAACACCACTTACTGTGCACAAATTGAAAACCCAAGCATGGTTGCTTTCAGTGGATACCTGTAATATTCTTACACATAATTCTTATTCAACATTTAAAAACTAAATTACAAGATAATTGAGAATGTTGAAAGCTGAAAGCCTGCAGCTTTAAATGAAACTCCAATAATCTGAGACACAAAAGCTTGTGCTTTGAAACGAGCACAAATACTTTGATTCCTCATTGAGCTCTCGAGGTTGTGACTGAACTCTCGAGCTTGAGCTCTCAAGCTTGTGGAAAGAGCAAGTGGGTGAAAATTGCCTGGCTGTTCACAACTTGCAAGGAGAAAGACCTATTGAAGAAGCCTCAGATGACATAGGGCCAGTAACTGCATCTTTTACCTAATGTAGCTTTTTCTCTCTCAGTGCTGTTGCTTGTGTTTCAGCCGAACATGTTCACCACGATTGCATAGTGATATATATTTTTCTACAAATTGTACCTGACCTAAGTATGCATTGTTGATATCTAAAGGTGACGTTCAGTGTGTTTCAAAGCCATGGCTTCTCATTTCTCTGTCTGTGGCTAGCCTATTTCAGCAGCAGAGCGATGCAGCTAGCACACATGCAATCCAAGTCATGGAGCGCTCCTTTGGTGTTCTGTGCAGGACGCAGCATATCCATCCGGCAAGACACTGGTATCAACAATAATGGTGAGTGTTGGTGGCACCTGTAGGAGCCCGTTGTGTTTGTTGCGTATGATTATTTCCCCTGATGAAGTGCATTTCTGAAAAGTTTTCTTCATTTAGAATAATAGATGTCAGCAACAAGCACTCATAATCCACAAGTTCTTTGTGTCTTCTAGACTGCCCATTTGCTCCTATATGCGGTATGGTGAGCTGGCTATGTTAGACAGCCTTAAACTTATGAACATTGGCTGTTGTGTTGTAATGCAGTCTAACTTGTGTTTCTTAGTGAACTTATTTGTGGTCTACTTCTCGCACCTAGTGTAAAGTCGAAATAGAAGAAACTCTATTGGCTTTTTATGCCTGTCAGAAGTTTAATGGCTTCATCTATAACATTGTAGTTTTGCTCTTGTACCATATTAAATATATTTTCAGTCTTCACTGTTTGTGTGTGTGTGTGTTGAGGCTTGTCATTGGCTTCTGAAAATACAATATCTGTAAATATAAGCACATAATTGACAACTATACACTCTTGCATGTAGCATGGTTGTAACAATGATCTGTATTTTTCCAAGTTCCAGCAGTAACAAGGGGTTCGGTGCTCCACTGTCATGTACAGTGTATCAAGAACAGAGCACAGAAGACCAACAAGTATAAAGGGACTGCCAGTGACTGTTCTCCTGCTCAAAGTTTACAACAGCAGAAAGAGCACATTGTGGTGTCAGGAGCAGCAACTGCTTAACTTCTTAGCAGTGCATTATTCAGCAGTTCATTTGCTTGCATTTGAAATTATTTAAATATTGCATGGAAGATACCAAACTATGACACTAATTTAAAGGCTGCTATAGTGTTAGTGGGCAAATATTTTTGAGCTGAACTTTTTAACATGTGTGTTAAGTGCCTGCGTGCCTCTACATTTACATGCCAGAAATCACAGCATCCATGGTCGCCAATGGTAACTAACTGTGTTTGCATTCTTTGTAGTACAAGAAGTAAAGCCATGAATGCAGTAATCATGTACTTAGTCGATGTAATCCTTCAGTGTACACTCATTTGTATAGCACCAATGATGCCATGAGTGTATAAGCTTTGGGAAGTGAATCTATGTGGATTATTTTATTTGGAAGGAAGAGGATCATCACTACTCCTAGTATATCTTAACAGTAGATTTTAGTGCTTGGGTATTATCCCACTGCCTGTCCGTCCTTCAACAGTCTACTTATCTACTGTGTAAGTGTAACTTTTTAAATGTATACGTTGCTCTGATAGGTTTGTTCATAATGTAATTCAAGTGACTTATCATCTATGCAGCTCTACTCAGACTACAAATAAAAGTATTTATTTTTATATGTAGCTATAGCATGCATTCACTTGTGTTTTTCTAGGTGCCTGTACAATTGTTTAGCCCTACAAAAGTGCTGGTATATTCTAATATTGAATCTGGCATCTTAAAATAGTTTGTTAGTGGAAGTAAGAATGTGTATACAACCAATATTACTATCCTCAGATGAACTGTGAAAACTCTGTGGAAATTTATTTACATTTTTTGAACTTTGTGAAGGCAAATGTTGTTATGTTCTTTTATTGTGGTCCCTGTTTCATGCAAATGACACATAATTACTTTGCAGTGGCATAGTATTAGTTGTTATTTTACACATATGTGCTGAGCAACATCGCAGTTGAGGCCAGCAGCAAGACATACATGCAGTGCACTGGAGCATCACCTCACATAGTGTACAGTCTTTGCCCACCAGTAAACTCAATATTTTTCAAGCAGACTAATAAACAGCTGTATGGGAACTGTGTTGATGTGCAAACTTTGAAGTCTTCTTGAGGAGTGTTTTTCATCATTTTTGTAGAAGTGAAGTAGCTACCCAAGGCCACAACTGGTGGAAATGTGGTGGTTTCCTCTCTCCAAAAGCACTCCTACCAGCTGCCTCAATGTTAGCATGGGGTGAATTCACAAACTGGAAAAATAATTGGTCTTTGTTTTCTTGGCCGAAAGAGTCACTTCCACCGTTGAGCCAACATGACGCGCCAGAATAGAAACTTTTAGCTAAATAAAGTTGATTCTACTTTTGAGAAGTGTTTTGGGGAAACGAAATGGCACCTATAGCTGTCAATATAAACACTGTTTGCACCAAGGAGCTTAGTAGCTTATAATTGTATTATTCATGTATTGTCTAGAATTTACTCGCGCGGTGCCAACTTTCAGCCCAAGTGTTCTATCATGCTTTGTTAGTGGGTTGTGAATGAGCCAAGCTATGTAAATAGAGTGATATTGCAGACATGTACAAAATATTGATGCACAGCCCTTTTCTTTAGCATGACATTGTCAAGGGCTTTATTCTTGTGTTTTTTATAAAAACTGCTTGTCACTGGGCAGCAGCGGAAAACTATGCATCAAGCTTTTGCGAGATGGTTCGAGAAACACCGTGTTCAGACATAACAGTGCCGGTGGATTTTTCTCGTAAGTTACTTTCTGTAGTATTTTCAAAATGAGTGTAGTAGAATTGTTGTTTTATAGCCATTCATTTTAATATTTACACCTGAGTGTATGTATGTATGGGTGTACATATGTATATGTGTGTGTGCATATATGTATGTATATATGTATTTTTTAAATGAGAATCCGTTTATCATTGGTGAGTAAGTTTGGTAATGATTTGGCTGAATTTGTTTCTAGTTATTTCTCTTTTGAGCCATTATACATTTCAATTTGTTTTGTACTGCAAAAAAATAAATGTAACCTTACGCAGAATATGTGTGTTCGAAGAAGTTGTTTCATTTACCAACCTACAGTCATGGGCAAGAAATTGGGTAAAATGGAACGAACCTGCGAAGATTAGTTTAGAGCATAGCTACTCTACATGGCACATCTCGTACACATTGCGTTGGTGGAATATGTCGATTTCAACCTTTCAATTTTAATCAGAATAAGCAAGCTATCACCCGTGGTTGTATATGTGTGTGATATTTATGCATACTGTGATACCGGTTCGCAATTACAATTAAGGTGACAAACCTAGTCAAGCTGAATACACGAATTTTGTCCATGCACCTTTCATCTGCACTGGAACTGTTGATAATAAAAAATAAACTTCAGCTTAGAAATTTATTCTAGTAACCAAAAGCAGGGTATCTCTTTATCACACAAATCAAATTGCCATTGTTCTGTTCCATTCTGGACAATAGGGGACCCTCTCAGCAGAACTCGATTAACTGGTATAGTTCATTTTAACCATTGACAGCGACATTACACTGAAGCGTGCAGCATGACAAATAGTGGGAGAGAAGACACAAACTAATCACTCTGTTTGCGTCAGCTCTAACTGTCCGTGCTCTTCTGTCTTGCTGCATCTGATGATGCCCACCAAATTAGCACGAAAGCGCGTCCCTACAAAGGCAGTCAACTTGGCTGCAAGCAGTTAGCTCACTGCATGTGTAGATTTTCTTCAAAACACCGTGAAGACTGATTGCTGGTCGAATATTCAAACACGTGAAAAGTAATATACCAGGTATGATATTGGTATTTCAGCACTGGACACTTTGCGATAAGAGAGGATGGAGGAGAAAATTATGAACCCTGAATTGTTTAATTTTCGAAGGAGCACAGTACAGCGCTTTTGGATCAAAAGAGGAGTGAAAGAAGCAAAAGCGAAAGCCTACTTCTAAAAAAATTAGTACCCGCCACCACGCATAATGTCAGGCCGGGCAACCTCTTGAAAAAAAAAAGTGCTCAGTGATTCTGCGAATCGAACCAAGTACCTCCTAGATTGTAGTTGAGCGCTGTAACAGCTCAATGGAGGACCCGGACAGGATGTTTTGAAAAGGGTCAAAAAGATGAAAGTAAAAGCAGGGGCAAAAACTTTCTTTTTTAAATTGCATTCCGGGACTCTCCCCGTAAAGCAGTGGCTAGCGGACAAGGGAATCGATGTACCATGGACAACCAATTGTTTACTTTGTAAAACACCTGAGACAATAGACCATGTGTTTATTCATTGCTGGGACGCTGTCTTTCATTGGGACATCCTTCAAAGAACATTGAAAAAAGATCTCCCCATTACAAGCCATGGCATTCGTTTTCTCTGTGTGGATGAGGACGACGGCATACCATACGACATGGTTGTGTTAATTAGCCTTCACAGCATCTGGCAGACCACTATGGCTTACAGACATCTTGACCAGAACATACGTCCTGTCCGGGAGAACTTCATTGCAAATATGCGGTATATCACTGAGGTGTATAAACAAGAAGAAGAACCTCCCAGCTGGCTAACAATGTTAGAGGAATTGTGCAACCTGAAAAAATTTTAATGTGAGCACTTCGGATCAAATATTGGTCCAAGTGTTTTTTATCATTCATGTTTCTGTGTGAACACCTGTAAAGAAAAACAGGTAATAAAAAAAAAAAGCTCGACCACTCCAGCAGTGCTTGCATTCGCCCTATTGCTGATATATCGTCCTTCCTTCGAATGAAGCCAAATGCAAAAACGTCCGGTGAAACTGTCAAAAATAGAAAAAATAGAATGCGTTTGCCCAAGGTTACTAGAAGATAGCAACCGCCACGTGTGACTGTATAACCGTGCGCTATTTATTCTTGTAAATTACTGTCATGACGTTGGGATAGCCGGCTCTAACGTAGGCTACCTTCTCATAGTTTGCCAAATATAAATAAAAAAATAAAAATACATATCGGCCTGTGACAACGCTAATCCACTATTATGAGTTCACTGTCACTAGTGTCACTTTCACTAGATGAATGCTCAGTTTGCTTCCATTATTGTTATCTAGGAAAGTTTTGGCTCATTAACTCAACTCTCCTAATTAGCATTGATTCTCACATCTAAGGACAGTCACACTTTATCTCGCTTTCTGAGTGGCTGTCACTCCCATATAACGCGTACTTCACTTTTTTATGCTCTCCGAGCATCTGACGCTGCTTTGCGGAGACTTTCCCTGACGTCTGCTGGGCCAGAAAATTGTCTTTATTATCTATCAATTTCAAGCTTTTGCGAAGCCGAAACGAGAGTCTCTCTCTCTCTCTCTCTCTTTTCATCCTTTTCGCACGTGTGATAACGTCTCTCGACCTCAAGACTCGTATACACGTCCCTTGCTTTGTTTGCGCACTCAAACAACGCTGGACGAAATATTTGCACCGTGTTTTGTGAAAAGCATTAGCACTGAGACACCTCCCAATGAGTCTCCCTCATTTTACGTAGACATATACCTAAGCGTGAGCGTATGCACGTTCTCGCATTCCGGCTTTATAAAAATGCTGCGGTGCATGGAACCAGCGAAATTGCGCTCACAATTTCATTTGATTACTGCTGTTATGTATTTCCGCACAATTCGTCTGCAAACACCAAAGTCGCTCATGTGTCTTGTAATAAGAATATTGTAACAAAGGCTACCTTTGACTATAGGTACAAAACACCCTTACGTTCACCACAATACCGTGCTAGATTGCACCGAAATAGTTAAGTAGCAGCGCAGCTTCAATGAAATGTAAGGTAACTGGTCGCGTTAAATAGGGGAAGACATTCGAGGCACATTTTCAAACATTGCATGCATCGATTTATGTGTGGTTTCATTTATGTGGTGCACCTGGAGTGTTGTTTACTTGTACTTGGCGAGGTAGTGCATGGATTGCTCGATGACTTAAGGCCATCGAGCAATATCGTTTTTAGCTACAGTCGTTGATGAAAGGCGAGTGCTTGGCTTTGCACAGCCCGCCAAATCGCCTATTACAACGTACGCGGCATCCCGTAAGCGCTGTAGCAGACGCTCGCGGAGCTGAAACTTAGATGCAGCAAATCATTGGCTATCATCGTATACTCTCGATGCTAGACGCTTTGCGTGCTCCTTGATATTATCGGCACACACTTCTTTCTTTCCTTGTCGTTTCATCGGCTATCGTGTGTCCTCCTTGCCCTCTTAAGTGCCGAATAAGTTAAATTCATACCCGCGCTATAGTAATCCCTCCAGATAAGAGAATTTTCGGCTAAGAAAATGCGTAGCCAAAGAGAAAGCTTTGTGAATTCGGCCCCAGATTTGTCACGCGCAATACGTGTGCCGCTCACGGCGTCTGGTCCTGAAGATTAGGATGCGCTTAAAACGCAGTGGCGCCTGCACTGTGCAGTAGAGGGGCGTTGGCTTCGTCGACGCGTTTCTGAAGAGCTTGCTGATACTGCGATGAAGTTACGCATTGCTTTGCGCGCCGAGACGCCTTCTCCTCTGATGCGAGGGTGGCAGCGTGAACTGCGTGAACGCTTTCAACGCTTGACTGCTGCTTCGTCCCTCTTGGCAGCAGCATGACGCTGTAGACACAACCCATGTGCACATCCCGAGGTGCTGCGCTACGTGAGACATTCGTTTTTTGGGCAATCAGAGCCATCTGTCTCTATGACTGCACAAATACCACCTGCGCAGCGGCTTCCTACGCGTGATCGATCTGTTTTCTTGGCGCATTTTGAAGCAATGTCGTGTTTGGCCATGCGGACAAACTGTGATTAAACACCGCCAATGCTTAGAAGTTTGCCCCGTATTCCTCAATAAGCTGCGGATTGCCTGCACATCTCTCCGTCGGCTGAAGACGTAATGGCGGCACTGAAATCTATGAAACGTGGAATGGCCCCAGGGCCAGACGGTTTTCCTGTTGAGTTTTACTTGACATTTTGGGATGAGATTGGTGCTACCTTTACCGCGGTAATCCGGCGATGCTACGAGGACGGTGTCTTTCCAGATGGACGCATTGTGCCTATTCCAAAGGGTGATGCTTCCTCTGTTAATCCTGGAGATTGGAGACCTATCACGCTCCTCAACGTTGACTATAAGATATTCGTGGCGGCAGCCGTTGAACGTTTGAGGGGTCTGTTGAACACCCTGGTAGGTCATCACCAGACTTCATCAGTGCTTGGACAAGAAATACACAGCTTGTCATATACCACACGGGATATCATAGCCTATACTCTGTCACGATCTGCACGTGGTATCCTTGTGTCTTTGGACCAGGAAAAAGCGTTTGACTGACTAGAGCACGCGTATATCCTTAATGTGCTCACAGCCTTCGGCTTTTCTCATTCGTTTGTGGAAATGATTAAAAATACGTACACTGGTCTGAAAAGCACACTAGTTCTGGATGGCTGGGAAAGTGCCGCCTTTTCCATAACACGTGGGGTCCGTCAGGAATGTCCATTGTCTCCTGTGCTATTTGTCTTCAGCCTTGAGCCATACTTTCGTGCTCTTGACGCGGATTCACGTGTCCGGGGTCTTGCGCTTCCTGGTAGCGGTGTCGAGAAAGTCACAGCTTTCGCTGATGATATAACCTTGTACTTTTCAGATGAAGATAGCCTTTCATGCCGCTTGCGTGTATGTTCCCAGTATGGCGACATTTCAGGTGCACCGTTGAATATCTCCAAATCCCGGTATTTCTTCATTGGCTCTCCAAACTCCAGGCTTAGCGCCGGTTTTCCCCTTCAGCTGGCCGCGTCCCTTCGTATTTTATGTATTTTATACAACCACTACGGCATTTGCAAATCTGTTTGGTTAAACGCTCTCAAAGAAGTAAGACTGAAAATTCAGGATGCACGGGATTTTGACTTGCCGCTTCTTGAGTGGAGGTAGCTAGCGCAGACTGTATTATGCGGTCGCATTTGGTACCTTTCTCACGTCGTGCAACCATCTTTACGTATCGTGCGATCACTGCAGTCTGCTTTGTGTTCCTTTTTTTGGTCTGGCGGCACTGGGCTGGTCTCTCGCACGGCACTGGGACAGCAGCGTTCTCAAGGAGGCTTTGCTTTCCCTTCAGTGTCCATACGCGGTCGGCTGCTGGCACTGCGCTTCCTTTTGCGCCTAGTGCAAGGGGAGGAATCTCCCGCACGAACGCTTGCATATTACTTTCTGGGTACTCACCTTCGGCATTTGATGCCTAATGTGCAACTCAACAAGAGGCCGCCGTCAATAACACTTCCTGCGTTTTATGCAACAACTGTTGCATTTTTTCGCCCATGCAAGTCGAGCTGTCCTGGCATAGAAGTTTTGAACAACCACATAGTTGAGACAACTGCTGCTTTGTTGCTTCCGTTGGTCCCGCCATACCATCGTGCTCGCTCTAGACGGGTGTCTTGGAGCACCTTAACGGCTTCTTTTAGGAGCGAAGCTCCTTAAGGCGTGGGCTGTCCGTCCCCTGTATGTAGCCACCTCTCGTTCAGTTCTAAGTATTACGCTAGCCACCGCCCGATCTAAAGGGTACAGCCATATCCATCCGTCCATCCGTCCGTCCATCCATCCATCCATCCATCCATCCATCCATCCATCCATCCATCCATCCATCCGTCCATCCGTCCGTCCGTCCGTCCGTCCGTCCATTCATCCATCCATCCGTCCATCCATCCATCCGTCCATCCGTCCGTCCGTCCATCCATCCGTCCGTCCGTCCGTCCGTCCATCCGTCCATCCGTCCGTCCGTCCATCCGTCCATCCGTCCGTCCGTCTGTCCGTCCATCCATCCATCCGTCCATCCGTCCGTCCGTCCATCCATCCGTCCGTCCGTCCGTCCGTCCGTCCGTCCGTCCGTCCAAAAGATGCAAGATGTTATAAACTAGACGGCGGTACGTGTAGTTGATTATGAAAGATGCGAGGTGTTATAAAATAGGAATGATGCCACATACGGCGCGTGTCATCGTTCGATATAGTGCGGCGACGTACGCTAGGGGGAGCGTTGCAATAAAATCGAGTGGGCAAAATGTACGGAGGATTCATGGTTTACCAGGTTTACCTCCGGAGCTTCGCCCACTCATCATCATTCACTTCGTGGATATGGCGGCATTTTTCTGCCTGGTCACCTCCGGGACTTCATGTGGCGCCTGAAATGGGGTGTGCTTCCCACTCTCGACCGCCACGAAAGGTGGAGAATAGTCCAGTCAGCAACATGTCCGAACTGCTCCCTTCGGGAAACAAATCAGCATTTTCTGAGGCATTGTCTCATTGCTCACGTTTTTTGGAAAGCCGTACATGCCGGATTTCACTGCCTCAGAGTAAATAGGGAGTTTTTGTGCTGGGTACCCAAGCGGCTTGCGTACGCAGGACGTTGGGGCGGCGGTATTGCGCATGCGCGAAACCCCAAACATATGCGTCGCAAGATCGCTGGGGCGATGGGGCCATGCTTCCGCATGGTCCACCTTCGCAAGAACTCATGGTATCCGCACTGCGGATACTCTAGCCGTCGAGTTAAAATGAGCCAAAGTGCGAGCACTTATAGCGATTACACGGTTTCAGCGAGATTTCCAAAGCTAGAATGACCTGGAACATAGAAATTGAAAGGCATATGCCAGCCCCCGACCAGCTGAATAGGTGGCGCCATCTAGCGCTGCCATAGTGAAACAGGCAACCACAACTTTGTTATTGCAGAAACATTGTGCATTGTACATCTGGTGCAAAAACTGCGCAGCGACAATACTACAAATGAGTAACCTTTTTATTCATTTTCACCCCAAAAACATTAGGCGTAAGCTAACATGTTCATGACTGCGGTTGCACGAAGTGTCACAAGATGTCGACACTGTCGTTACAATAACCGTGTATTTCACTTTTTTGCGTATACCAGATTACTGTACACAATAAAAAAGTGTCCTGATCACTATGTATGTTTAATTTAACATTTTAAATAATAAAAAGACTTAAATATTACTTACGCGACAAGACGCTATGGCTCTGTGAGCGCGTGTGAACTTCGTGCGGCTTGCGTTTGCGTGTGTGCCACCGTGGCGCCAACTAAATGGCATTCCGGTTGCGTATGGGTTGGGCACGCAACGCAGCGCGCTTGCAAGCCCGCAAGGCCCCAAGAGAATGCGTACCCAGCACTAAAACTCCCTAATCGCTTCGTTTCTCCTGGGCGTTGTTCGCGAGGCCGCTTCGCTTGTCTTCTCATTGTTGCTGGCTCTTTCTGCCTCTGGCGCAACCGATGCGAGGCGGTTGCAGCGGGCCGCCGCCGCCGCGCGCTCTACCCGATCCTCGAACGACTGCACTCGGAGCTGCTGTCTGTTTTGTCGCAGGAGCTCTTCTTCCTCGGTGAAGAGGAATTTCTTCGGCACTGGTCTTGCCCTTTTGTGTCGGTTTATGACGAATGAGTGAAACTTGTCTTTCGGCTGGCCTGGTATTGGTAGGCTGATCTGTCGATGCGCCGGCAGAAATGGCATGCCAACATGTAAATATGCAAAATGTACATATTTATGTTTTATTTGTGTCTCTTGTTTACCTTGAAGTATTTTTTGTGGTTGTGTTTGTGTGAACCGTCGAATGTACACGTTCTTTCAACGTAATCTCATATCCATGTTCATGTAAATTACGTCTGTTTTGTCATCATTGTTAGAGTATGTCTAAGAAGGAAATGTTCTGTTGAGTGTTATTGACGTTTGTGGAAATAAATTTTTTTTCTAAACAAAACGATTCTGAATATGGGAGAAAGATGGTGCACAATTTATTTTCTCTTCACTTTGACGGTGTTTAGCTACTTGCGAATGTTGCAACGTAAATTCGACACTTTGCTCGAGCTGCTGCGCCCTGCCATGTCCAAGCCAAGTATTTCGTGGTGGCCATAGTGCCACGAAACCAGAGGAACGCACTCGTTTGTATCTGAGGGCAGGAGACAGCGCAAAGAAAAAAAAACATAAATTGAGCATCACTGATTGGTTCCAGCAGCTTTGCGACTGCAGTCGCGCGACTGGAAAATTGGTCAGGAAGCGACTAGCCAAAGCAGTCGCTTTGCGACCGTTTGCGACCGTTCGCGACTGTTTGCGACCAGTTGCAAATGGTCGCGCGACCGCTGATAGTCGCCGGTGTGCACCGGCCCTAACTAACGTTGTCGGCGCGAAATGCAGCATGTCGAATTTCGCGCCGGTTGCTATCGGATCACACCGACGGACGCTGGTCGCACCGGTCGCGTTTCGCTAGCGTGGCATCGCTACACCCCGCCTGCGTGCGCGTCTACGTTGCGTCGGAGTATATTGGGCCTTTCATGACGCGCTCGCTGCCGTTTCTCCACATGTACCAAACTTGTTATCATGGGAAGTGAATACAAAATGAAGGTAAACGACACGTCGAAACGTGATAATCATACTATGCATTTCATGTAAAACATGACTACACGCTACGCTCATAGCGTTCTCGCGACCGTTTCACTAGTTCCACATATACCAGACTCAGTATTACGTGACGTGAGTGGATCATGAATGTAAATGGCACGTCCAAAGATAATAATCTTGATATGATTTTCTTGTAAAACATGACTATATGTTACGCTCATAGCGTTCTCGAGGCCGTTTCGTTTGGTCTATATATACCAAAGTTGGTATCAGGTGACGTTAATAGATGATGAAGGTAAATAAAACGTCCAAGCATGATAATCATAACATGGAAGTCGTGTATGGCATAACTTACCTCCACCTCTTAACATTGTGCTGATTCAAAAGTGACCTATCACCCTTCTTAATTCGTGCTTCGCATATCATCGATTCCTACCCTGCGTGTGATCTGCCAATTTTTTTATCCCCCTTCGTCCGTGCATGCGCTTCTCCTGAAACGCCGACTGCGTGCAACAGCGTTCGTGTGGGATGCGGAACGCGTCTCACTAGCACGCCGGTGCGCGTTCCGTGCAGTGCACTTGGGAGTGTTCCCGTGCTCTTGTGGGACGCAGACAGCATTCTCCTCAACGAGCACCGCTTGAGAGGGCTCGGCTGATGGGCGTCTTTTGCACTGCCACTCCCCAGTCTTGAGAGGGTGCACTTTTTCACTCAGTGGAACGACAAACGAAAAAAGATGCATCTGGTTTGAAAACACCGCGCAACTTAGTCGACCGTCCTTGACGCGATGACTAGTTTTATTGTAACCAATAAAACGAGGCGGGCAGATGGTTGGATTTTACTTTTTCGCAATGTTGGCTCGTTGACGCCAGAGCTCGGGAAGATCCCGAGTTTCACGAAGTCGGGTGAAACTCGGCTTATCCTGCGTAGCACCCCAGATCTGCCAATTGAACATATAGGGAGCACACTCAATCTGCCACTAGAACAGACTTGCTCCCCATGGAGCAGGAGAAAGTATATCCGAAAGTGCTCCGAATCTGCCAATAGATGACACCACATATAGAAGTCAAAAGGATGGGATGCAGCCAGAGTGCTGCGTGTTGTATCCAGATTTCCTTCATATTTTCCCACATTTTGTTAATTTGTCATAGCGAAACTTGTTACGGGTCACGTGTGGTGCTGTAGTTGTCTGCCGCCGCCGGTGTCTATATCCAGTATCGAGCAAAAAAAAATGGCAGATTCCACGTAGACTGAAAATCGATGATATGTGAAGTACGAATGAGAAATGTTGATATGTCACTGTAAAATCAGCACAACATTAGGACGTGGAGGTAAACGATCCCGTACAAGGCTTCCGTGTCATGATTATTATGTTCGCATGTGTCGTTTACCTTCAGCATCTATTCACGTCACTTCATACCACATTTATTATAGGTGGAGCTAGCGAAGCGGCCGCAAGCACGTGATGAGCGTAGTAGGTTTTGATGTTCTTACATGACACGCGCGTCAGGATTATCATGTTTGCACCAGTCATATATTTCATTATCCATTGACGTCACGTAACACCAAAATTGGTGTATGTGGAGCTCGCAAGACAGCCGCGAGTGCATCATGAAGGGCCCAATATACTCCAATGAATCGTTCATGCTCACACACGCTGGGTACAGCGACGCTACGTTAGCAAAACGCGATCACTCGATAGTCTGACGCCAGGCGCGACCAGCGTCCGTCGGCGCGGCCCGACGGCTACCAGTACAAAATGCGACATGCTGCAGTTCGCGCCGATGCGTTACCCAGAAAACACTGCATCTTCCTCTTTTCGTGACGGAGGGATGCCGTACGCGATGAAACGCGCATGCGTCAAAGCAACGCAGCGCGGCACGCGCCTACGAGTATATAGCTGGACCGGCGCCCGGTGTGGACACGCCGGCGTGACGCGACGAAATGAACGCCGGCGAACACGTGCCCCGCGTCACGTCGAAATGTATTGGCACCTTGACGGTGGATTGTAGTCATGTTCTTCTCACATGACACGCATCTCATCATTATCATGTTTGCAACAGTCACATACCTTCGTCATTCACTGGCGTCACCTAATACCAAACTTGGCATACGTGAAGCTAGCGAAACGGCCGTGAGCGCATCATCAGTGTAGCAAGTAGTCATGTTGTTACAAGACACAGATGTCACGCTTATCATGCTTGGATGTGTCATTTACCTATGTAGTCCGTTCTCGTTGCGTAATACCGAGTTTCGTACATGTGAAGCAGGCGAAACGGCCGCGAGCGCATCATAAGCATAGCATATAATCATGCTGTTACATGACACGCATATCATGTTTTTCATGTATGCCCCAGTATCATACCTCTGTCATCTATTCACGTCCCGTAATACCAAATTTGGTATAAGTGAAGCTATCGAAACGGCCGCAAGCGCATCGTGAACGTGGCATGTTGTCATGTTACATGACACGCATGCCTTGATTTCCATTTTGGGGTCTGTCGCTTGTGTTCGCCATTGTTATGCGTGCGAGTCCACAGCGAACGTCCATGCCTCTGAAAAAGGCAATCTGTGTCAAGGCCAGCCCACGAGCCCGCCTGACGCGATGAACAACTCAACGGCGTCATCACGCCACGGTGACTTTCTGCCGCGCACGCACAGTGAGTCACCTCTGCCAGTGAGCCGGCGCCTTCCTGTCTGGCGAGTCTGACGCAATGCGTGGTGACGTCACTCGTCCTTGGGTGCAGCCACGTGCAATGCAGCGGCTCCAGATTCGATGAGAATGACGCGGTCCAGCGGTGACCTCTTCGGAGGATTGACCTCGCGACCAGCGGCGCTTCTGGTTGGACATTTGGTTACTCAAAGAATCCACCCAGTGCATATAAAAGAAGCCCTGCGGCGCGTCGCGAGCAGTAGACCTATGTGTTAAGCCGCGTTCACACTGAGCATTCCGGCCGCCGAAAATGCTCCGAATCCCGTTCGGCGGCGGTGAGATCCGCCGAAAGGGCCTTCTTCGCGCCGTTCGCTCTCGGACTGATTTTTGCGGCGTCTGCCGCCGAGTGGGTCACCGCGGACCATTAGGAGCGCTAGTCAAGGAATTTTGAAAAATAGTGGCCAAGCCCTACTCACTTGTTATGCCGCAGTGCACGTAACTGAATGTTGAAACCAACGGGAGTTTAACCTACTCTGTGCCTACTTCGCCTCCGTATTTCGTTAAAGAGGTGACCGAGCTTACTGTTGGCGTGACCGAGCTTGTTGCGGTCGTGCAGAGCAAAACGAACCCACCAACGCCGCTGGCGTCGGTGGTTTTTCTGCTCCTCGTGCATTACAAGACAGCCACTTGCCAGCAAAGTAAGCAGTAGTGTCTTTTCTTGCTTCTTGCGTACGAGAATCGTTGAAGTATACACCACCGGATAGCGTAGCAGCGTTTGCGAGCCGCGACAACAACCGGGTAACAGCGCATCCATCCCGTGTTCGCGCCGTAGTAGATGGCATATTCGGCGGCGCGGGGCGCGTCCAGTGCGAACGACGCTGCGTTTCGGCGGCAGGGGAGGAGGAGGAGGAAAAAACCTTTATTGTTGCTGGCTGTGCCAGATAGCCCTTATCCCCACCGGGCTGGTTGACATCCCTAGTCCGGGACGTCATTAGTCGAGGCCGCCACCCGAGCCCGCTGGACTAGAGTTCGCTGTTCCTCTAGTGTGGAGCTATTGAGTAGGGTCGTCTCCCAGTCCTCTTTGGTGGGGTTGGGAAAGGGGGTTAATTTTGAGTTCATTTGGCAGGCCCAGACCATATGGGAAGTGTTGGCCAATTCCCCACAGTACTGGCACTGCTCACTTATTTTTGGGTCTTAATATTTGAGTATGGCTGGACAGAGCAGCGTATTTGTCTGTAGGCGCCGCAGGATGCGCTCCTCCGTTTTCGAGAGTCCCTTCGCTGGTGCGGAATACAAGCGGCGTTGCTCAATGTAGTATTGTTTGATTTCTCGAAACCGTGTTAAAGGTGTGGGACGTTCAGGTCTATCAGGGGAACGGGGAGTTTCCCGGGAAGTAAGCACGCGGGCTGCTGCTTGTGCAGCCTCGTTACCCTGTAGACCCTGATGTCCCGGAGTCCATATAAGACGTTTTGGGGTAGGATCGCGGTTCCTGATGCTGAATTTTAAAAGTCTATTAGCCAATGGAGAGATTTCTCCTGCAAGATAGCTCTCGCAGGCTCTTTGAGAGTCTGTAACTATTTGTTTTGAGTTTGGATGGGATACTGCCAGTGCAATGGCCACCTCCTCCGCCTTACTTGAGCTTGTGGCTTTGAAAGTGAGGCCGTCCACCTGCGTTCCTTGATGTATTACCGCCGCCGTGTAGTATCCCCTAGGTGACGGCCCGGCCATATCGACGTAATAGACCCCATTACGGGAGCCAAGCCGTTGTTCAAGTGCCTCAGCGCGCGCTTGCCTTCTACCCTGGTGCGCCTCCCTGGTCATATTGTGGGGAAGCGGGGACACCCAGTGTTTTGTTCTCCAAAGTTCAGTAATACGCTCCGCGTTTTCGATTTCGCATTCGTGCCGGATCAAGAGGCGGTCCAGTAGGCGTCGCCCGGGGGGCGTCTGCGTAAGACGCGTATATTGATTTGTAAGGTGGGCTTCTTGGAGCTCTTGTATAGAGTTAAAGACTCCCAATGCAGAGAGTTTCTGATTTGAAGTGCGGATGGGTAAATCAAGTGCGCGCTTAATTACTTTTCTAAGAATAGCATCGACTCTGTTCTCTTCGTGTTTAGTCATTCGTACGTACAGAATATAATATAGAATCCTGCTAGTTACAAAAGCATTGGCGAGCCGAATCGCGTCCCTTCCTCGTAGCCCCCCGCGCTTGTTTGACACTCGGCGGATCATGTGCCCTACCTGTTCTCCAATTTTCCGTAGCTTGTCTAGCGTGGGGCTGTTTTTTGTTCTGTTGTGAATCAGAAGGCTAAGTATTCGTAGTTCTGAAACCTCTCGTATTGTTGGGCGGCAGGGAATTTCGGTCACTGTTGAAAGCGGATGTTTCAGTGTGAACTAGGCATTAGAGAGGAGAGCTCGGCTCTTCGGGTCTCTAAGCTGTCAGCCCCAGTGCAGAATTTGTAACGCCTCTTTATATATGCTGTACATAAATCTTGTTTAACTCACCGTCGTCTCGTCCGCTCGTCTATCAGCTCTGCGCAGAAGCCGTCGCGAGCTGAAAAGACCTACGCTACCAAACGGCTGGTGAGCTTCCCGGCGGAGTTCGAAGCAGTGGTGCCTTCGGGACCGTGTTGGCGTCGCCGTCTTTCGAAACAGTGGTTGCAGCGGTGAGATTCGTGGCGCCCTTTGTAACGTCGTCGGAGGCGAGCTTCGCAACAGTGGTTGGCAGCTGCGGGATCGGCCGGCGTCAGCGACATCGATGCGGTGAGTGCCTGATGTTTTCCCCTCAGTTCACCAGACTTCTCTAGCACACGTTAAAGTAGTTTATATAAGGGCTGTGTGAAGCATTAGAGTGAGCTTTGATCGTTTCAAGCCAAGTCGAAGCGCTTTGAAACCAATGGTAATGCGGAAGGTGTAAACACGGGAGTGTTAAAAATTGCTTGCGCGTCTTGCTAGTTGACTTATAGTGGGTACGGCAAGTAACTTCTTAACAGAGGCAAACAGCAAGAGGCTAGTGTGAACGATGGAGTACCTTAAAGTGATGGAACTCATCGAAATTCGTGAGGAACTCGGCATTACTTTGGGCCGTGAGAAACGAAAGCAAGCAATCCTTGAGATCATGTAGGATGAAGGAGTGTCGGCTGAGGAAGTCGACAAGGCCCAGAAAGATATCAAAGCACGCCCCGAGGAGGCTGAAAGGCGAGAAGTAGAAGCTCGCGAACGTGAAGAAGCTCAAAGGCGAGAAGTTTGTGAACGTGAAGAAGCTGAAAGGCGAGAAGTTCGCGAACGTGAAGAAGCTGAAAGGCGCGAACGTCGCGAGCGCGAGGAGGCCGAGAGACAGAAGCGCCTCGAGTTGAAACGAATAGAATTGGCAATCCTACAGTGTTCGCAGGCGCCTAGCGTAGCTTGTCCGACGATTCAGGTCAGCGGTTATAGAATTCGGGACCAACTGCCACCGTTCGTAGTAGGCGAGGACATGGCGAAGTATCTCGTCAAGTTTGAACACGTCTGTGAACGAAATGCTTTAGAGCGGTCTCTTTGGGCGCAGAACCTGTTAGCTCTTCTTCCCGGTGAAGTGTCCGACGCGATAATTTGCTTGTCGAGGGAAGCGTTTGAGAGCTATGACGAGGTTAAGGAAGTGCTCTTGAGACGTTACAAGTTGTCCCGAGGCTTTCAGGCAAAGGTTCCGGTATGCTAAAAAGGGGAATGAGTCACACGTTGACTTCGCGTTTCGTCTTAAAGCCGATTAAATTGAATGGCTCCAGGGCGAAGGTGTTTATGACGATCGCGATAAAGTGGTGGAATGCATTGCATTGGAGCAATTCTACCGCTGCATCGAGGAGGATGTCAAGCTTTGGCTGCAAGACAAACTTGTTGAAGTACAGCTAAACAAGGCAGCAGAGTTAGCTGAGGAGTATTATACTCGCCGAAAAATGCATAGCAGGGCAGTGCGCGTTGAAAAGAATGAAAGGAAAGAGGGCTTTTCAAAGAAACCTGATCAACGGAAACCCGCTCCGCACCGTAATTTCAAGAAGGACCCGTCTCTTACGAAGGACACTGTAGGGGAAGGGCAAACGGAAGCGGAGAAATCGAGTGAGGTCCCTGAACAACGCACTGATACTACACGGGCGTTTCAAGCACAGAAGCCGCTAATCTGCTACAACTGCAAAAAGATAGGGCACATCGCGATAAACTGTAAGCAAACGTTTGCTTTTGCAACCATCTGAGAATCGGAAAAGAACATGCGGTCGTTAGAGCCGTATATCCAAACAATTTGGGTTAATGGGAAAACGTGTCGAGCACTTAGAGACTCAGCGGCTACCATGGACGTTGTCCATCCTTCATTGGTGTCTCCAGATGACTTTACAGGAGAATGCGCGTGGATCAGGCAAGTCGCCGAGGAGCAGTATACTTGCTTACCAATCGCTACGGTTGTCATTGAAGGCCCGTTCGGTAAGCTTCGCACCGAAGCGGCTGCGGCTGCCGCGCTTCCCGAGCGTTTTCTTTATCTTTTCTCTAACAACTCAGAACAGCTTCTCAAATAGCAGGGTAAATCGTTCTTCCCCAACTTAGCGTACGTGGACCTCACGCGATCGCAAGCGCAGAAGCTTTCGCGGGAGCTTGATCTTGTTCTATGTGGTGACACAAGCTCAAAAGCAGCAGATCTGTGTGACCCTGTCGGCGAGTCGACGGAACCCCAGACACAAGATTCTCCGTGTGAGTTATTTGAGCCGTCACTCGAGCGGCCCGTCGCCGAAGCTACTGGCGCAGTTTCCGTAGCAGGGGGAGACGACATGGCGCCATTGAGTCAGAGCAAGAGGGGTGCAACGCTCTCGCCTGTAGCGGAAAGTTGGAGTGAGCTGTCGAGGGTTGATCGAGAAACGCTCATTCGAGAGCAGCGTGAGGACCTCTCGATAAAAGCGCTAATGGAAAGCGTAAACTTGGAAAAAAAGAAAAACAATGTTTCTTTTTTTTTTGAGAAAGCAGGGCTCCTGTATCGGAGCTACACAAAAGCGCAAGGTCGCAAGTATGAGCAGCTCTTGGTGCCACAAAAGTATCGCCGCCAACTATTGGAACTGGCGCATGAAAATGCGTGGGCAGGGCATCTCGGCATCAAAAAGACCAAGGCTAGAGTTTCCCTTGAGTTTTATCGGCCGAAATGCTGGAAGGATATCTAAGACTTTGTACGCTCATGCGGCACTTGTCAGAGAGCAGGGAAATCCGCGGACAAGTGGAAGGCACCCATGAAGCTGGCTGATACCGATTATGAAGTGAAATTAGGAAGGCAGCCGAACAAAATTTACCCCAGTAACTTGATGAAACCATACGTTTAACGTCAAGCAGTCGTAAATCTGCTGTTGAATGCTTCAGAGGAAGAGGGAGCAGAAATTTTGAGTTTTAGTGATGTAATCGAAAGGGGATCGGAAGTAATCTTGGAGCATATAAACCTAGAGCCCAGGTTAAGTAAAGTGGGTAAGGAGGACCTGAGAAGGATTGTTTCCGAGTTTGGAGACGTGTTTTCGGACCGCCCCGTAAACAGGAGGGTGATCGAACACGATATCGAGCTAAGCGGTGAGGAGTCAATTTGTAGCAAGCCGTATCGTTGTTCCCCTGTGCAACGTCGCACGTGTGAGCCGCTCTTGTACCACATAGGTATCGTCGCCTAAAAGTGGCCGGTTACTGAGATGGATCATGATACTCCAATTGCACAACTTTGACGTTCGCTAAAAAAAGGAAACTAAATGCTAGTACAGGTGCATTGAGCCGTGCGTTCTAACTAGTACCTACTACAACTTTCGGTTTCTCGCTGGCGATTCGAGGCAAAATTTTGTCCTCATCACGGCCTTAGCTGAGCGCTCTCGTCCAGAATGAGCTCAAGGAGCCAACTTTATGTTCTCTTCTGTTTCGTTACGTTGTTGTACGTGTAAAAATTTGAGTTCTCATTTTAAGAGTCTTGTGTCCCACTTGTGCCTCTTGATGTAGAGGGAACGAAATTCCGATAGACACGTAGCTAGATATATGTTGTACTATACTTTGTCTGGTGTTCTGTCGGGTGACCGAGGGCACTTGCTTGTGTCGTGTGTTGTCTGTTGTCGAACCGTTCTTGACAAGTTGCAGAACCATCGACAAGTGCTGAAACCAAAGATCGTCAGAAGAGACGAGCGAAGCTGGCCGACATGTTGTGGCGACAAGCCAGTGGAGCTGGGATCCTTCCTCAAGGATGGGATGTGTTCCCGGAACAGAGTCTGGAGCTGCATTCTCCCCATGGGCCTGCAAGCGAACCTGGAGGAACCTGGCGTACGAGCGCGCCTGACATCCGAGCCACGTGGAAGCAGCTCGTCTTTCCGGTGCATTGTCTGGCGGCGGGGGTGCTGTTATGCCTGCGAGTCCACAGCGAACGTCCATGCCTCTGAAAAAGGCAATCTGTGTCAAGGCCAGCCCGCGAGCCCGCCTGACGCGATGAACAACTCATGGCGTCATCACGCGATGGTGACTTTTTGCCGCGCACGCACAGTGAGTCACCTCAGCCAGCGAGCCGGCGCCTTCCTGTCTGGCGAGTTTGACGCAATGCGCGGCGACGTCACTCGTCCTTGGGTGCAGCCACGTGCAACGCAGCGGCTCCAGATTTGATGAGAATGACCCGCCCTAGCGGCAACCTCATTGGAGGATTGACCTCACGACCAGCGGTGCTTCTGGTTGGACATTTGGTTTCTCAAAGAATCCACCCGGTGCATATAAAAGAAGCCCTGCGGCGCGCCGCGAGCAGTAGACCTATGTGTTTGAGAGGAGAGCTCGGCTCTTCGGGTCTCTAACCTTTCGGCCCCAGTGCCGAATTTGTAACGCCTCTGTATATATGCTGTACATAAACCTTGTTGAACTCACCGTCGTCTCGTCCGCTCGTCTATCAGCTCTGCGCAGAAGCAGTCGCGAGCTGAGAAACCTACGCTACCAAACGGCTGGGGACATTCCCGGCGGAGTTCGAAGCAGTGGCGCCTTCGGGACCGTGTTGGCGTCGCCGTCTTTCGAAACAGTGGTTGCAGCGGTGAGATTCGTGGCGCCCTTCGTAACGTCGTCGGAGGCGCGCTTCGCAACACCATGCAATCATGTCATACTATACCAGTTTGGCAACATGTCAAGTGAATGAAACCACCGCAAGAGCGGCAAGACCATGACATGTAAATTACGACAATTATGACATACATGTCTATATTTTCATGTTATGACCAGTCAGTTATGTTCGCCATAGAGTCATGGTTTATCATACCAAGCTTAGTATTGATACCATTCCAAACGGCCAAGAGAGCTAAAAGTCGTAGGCGGCCATATAGATAGATAGATAGATAGATAGATAGATAGATAGATAGATAGATAGATAGATAGATAGATAGATAGATAGATAGATAGATAGATAGATAGATAGATAGATAGATAGATAGATAGATAGATAGATAGATAGATAGATAGATAAATAGATAGATAGATAGATAGATAGATAGATAGATAGATAGATAGATAGATAGATAGATTCGCTCAAAGTCGCCGAAGTTTGCTAAGAAATGCATCGCTATAAAAAAAACTCAGTAATTAAGAAAACACTAAGAGTTTCAGCCCAGTATTCTACCAGAGAGCTACGCAGGTTTTTTTTTATTATTTGCGGTTAAACTTCACACACGGGGTGCTAAGATAAAAGTATTACAATACGAAACGAACAATACAAAAAAACCTAAAATAACTAATGCCGTCAAGCAATACTATAACACATCACGTCCTAGAATTCCTTCATGGTCAGTAGGGCTTCTACCTTTTTCTACCCATAAAAATACACATTCGTCTGTTCTTACTACCTCGAGAAATCTTGAGATACTTTCTTCAACATACTCTCTTGCTGGTCTCCTGTCAGGGTCACAGTGAAATCCAGCCATTCTAGAGCGCCGTATTCTGTGCAAAGCAGTCATCATGATAAAATCAAAAGGTTATTTATCCTCATTTTCTATTGCCAAATACCTGATGCCATGAGGGTCTAACGGGAACTCTTTTATAATAGTATTTTGTAACACGTCTCACAAGTAAGCTCCTTCCCAACAGTGCACGAAAACATCGTCAATAGTTTCCGGTTTCCTTTCAATTAGGCAGTGGGATCCCCAAGGCGTATAAAACCCACGCTCCTCTAGGAAGGTTCCTACAGAAAGTGTTCCAGTGTGTAATTTAAAAAAGAGCATTTTCTTACTTGAAACTGCCGGCATTTTTTTCAACTCGTTTAAGTACACCCTCACCACTGCATGCTGTATAAAGCGCTCTGTACAGTGGGATGAGGAGCATAGTTTCACGTAAATCATTGTAGAGTTTTTTTTTCTTTTGTATATGCCACAGGTACTCATGTGAAAAACGAACACACAAAAACCGCACGCTGGCCATAACTTCTTTCGTGTATCTTTGCACAGCCCCTGTGGTAACATGAGTGCTCACAACAAACTCAGGCAACAGTATACTTACTCTTGTTTGACACACTGTTAATAGGAAAGGAACTCTTGTCTCGCAGAAAAAGAAAAATCTATTTACCAACTGTTTCATAAACAGATGTCCTTGCCCAAGGCCTCCATACTTCACCCGTCTAAACAAATTCGTGCGACTGCACCTTTCCCACTTAGACCCCCACACAAATATTGCAAACACACGATGTAGTTTTTGCACATTGACCCGGGAACAGTACACTACTTGCATCACATACCATAGCTTAGACAAAAAACCAGTTGCATGCAGTAGTCCTAGCCAACATGGACAGGTAAGCTGGATTCCACCTATTCGCTTTCTCTTTAGTTTCTTTTGTTTGCTGTGTCCAATATTCATCAGTACTTTTGTATGACTCTAGCGGTACTCCGGGATATTTAACTCGCGTTCTTGTTCATTTAATGGCTGCGAAAAACTCTGGGGTTGAAGCGCAATATCCATGCTAAAAGCCGAGGCATTTACCCGAGTTTGTGTGGCTTCCTGTACCTTCAGCGAAAGATTTAGAAACTCCAATTGCTTCTTCAATACCTTCATAGGAAGTGCTACAAATCACTACATCATCAGCGTATACGAGTAGTTTGACCTCTGAGGATTGTACTCTAAGCCCAATAATGATGTCATTCTGCAATATCGACCGACATAATGTTTCAATATAGATGCAAAACAACAGTGGACTAACAGGGCAACCTTGACGCACTGAGCGCTCAATTCTAATGGGGGGGGGGAGAACTGTCTTGTTGATAATTAGTCTAGTACTACCATTTTGATATGCCATGGCTACATCGTCCATGATTATCTTACCCAAATTATTGTACTCCGGTACTTCAAACGAGCGTATACCATGCAATCAAACGCTTTCTCCAGATCCAACTGGAGTATGGCGACACGAGCTTGACTGATGTCAACACATTCGAGCATGGACCGCAATATATGAACATTTGTTGCTCTGGACCGACCTTTGATTCCGCACGTTTGGTGTGGACCGGCGATATCTTCTATTACTGACTGAAGTGTAGCGGCATAAGTTTTCATTACTATTTTGTAGTCTACGTTTGTCAGTGCGATTGGCCTATACGCTGTGACGTGCCTGAGCTTTTCAACCTCGTCTGTCCTCGGAATTAGAATAGTATATACATGATTCACCGAAGGACGGTGGTAAATTCTTTTCCTGATATGACTCGTTAAAAACGCCTGCAAGTATAAGAGACCGTTCACTTTCAAAACATTTGTACCTTTTGGCACAAAGACCATCTGGTCCTCATGATTTCCTGGGATTTAACTTATATATCGCCCATTCAACTTCAGATGCAGATATATATAAATCCAAAGCGCTTTTCACTTCCTCACTGACTTGTTGCATGCGTCCTAAATATTCTTCTTTAAATCTATCTAGGTTTACCTGTTTATACTCAAAAAGGTTTTCAAAATGCGTTAGAAATATAAATAAAATGCTGTCGGTATCAGTTACTTCGTGACCATCCTGCTCTATTTTTTTCGATATAATTACGTCGAGCATTAGTTTTTTACACCCCTAATGCTCTTTTAGTAGGCGTCTCTCCAGCAGCTAAAGCTTCAGCCCTAGCACAGACGAGTGCGCCGCGGTAGCGTTCCTCGTCATGCAGTGCAAGTTTCTGATAAATATTTCGTATGTCAATTTTATACTCTCCTGGTTGTTTGCACTCTAAGTCAATTAGTCTTTTCAAGGTCATTCAGAGTTCTTTTTATTTCTTTTTCCTTTTGTAACTCATTGCTCAAGAACAATCAATAGCTTTTATTTTTATTCACTGCTTGAACTCTTCCAATTGTTCTGCTAGTTTGACTTCATCATCCATTTTAATTTCATTGATGCAGTTCATTACCTGATCTAAGAAATATTCGTCAGTGATCAAAGTAGAATTCATCTTTAACAGCTCCCATGAGAAAGTTCCACTTTTTGTTTTCTCTCCCATATCACATTTAACTAAACGATGATGACTGAAGTGTATTGGGTAGACAGCATATGTCTTGTAGGGGGCTGTTTTTTCGAATGACACGTAAATTCAATCAAGACGTGCATGGCTATTCCCCTGGAAATGTGTGAAACGCGCTTCCAGCGCTTCCTCCATACAGCAGCCCCCGTCTTCTAACTCAAGTTCAGTAACTATGTCTGCAAGCGTCCTACTACTTTTATCGTAAACGGCGCGTCCGTTTGATCGATCTCGTCCATTGAGGACGCAGTTAAAATTACCAATACAGATTTCTTTTCCAAAGTGAAGTACTTTTTTAGACTTCAAAAAATGGCAGCATATCCACGGAGTGAATGATGGAGAGTGGGGCGGAGCATCCATCCGTCCATTCGTTCTTGCTTCCGTCCGTCCATGCGTCCATCGGTGTGACCGTCCGTGCGTCCATTCGCCCGTCCGTGCGTGCATCTGTTCGTGCGTCCGCACGTCCATCTGTGCGTCCGTCCATGCGTCCATCCGTCGGTGCAGCCATCTGTGAGTCCGTCCATGCATCTGTCTGTGTGTCCGTTCGTCCATCTATTCAACACTCCAAGTACCACCATCTCGCATCTTTTCATCATATAATCCCGATATAGAAGCACCGCCATCCAGCGGACATTCCAAGGACTAAACGAGAGGTGGCACATGCACACTTTCTTACGGCTTGCACTTCGTGTCTACTTCCCACCTTGAACCACTTCGACTTCATGGTATATACTAGTTCACTGTATTCATGACAGTGCGGCCCAACGCTCGCTAAAGCTTTCTAAACCCAAGGAGGTTACGCCCGGCGAGTATAACGTAGCAACCCTTTCTTGTCAGATTGCGCTCAATGTACATGCCAATGGCTGCTAATGGGGAATGACAGACAAGAGAATTCCGCTTTTACTTTCTTACGGCTGCGCTTCGTGCCTACTTCCCACCTTTAACCACCTTGAGTTCATGGCATATACTACTTCACTGTATTCATGACACTGCGGCTAAACTTCACTAAACCTTTCTAAAACCAAGGAGGTTATGCCCAGCGAGTATAACGTAGGAACCCTTTCTTGTCAGATAGTGCTCATTGTAAATGCCAATGGCAGCTAAGGGGTAATGAGAGACAGGAGAATTCGGCTTTTAGTTGACGCGCACGCTGCGATTTTTTGTTGTTCAACAACGCACAGGAGAAATCTCCTACCGGCACCACCTTGCAGGTCAAAACGTAAGACTGGTTACACACTACGGCTATGACTATGGCTACGAGGAACGACCGGGTGCCACATTTTTTAGGAGCTTCGCCCCTAAATAAAAGAACGTTCCTCACAATTGGTTGGTACATAAATACACACATTACGCCACTGGCATTTAATAAATACAAAATCACAGGAAACCAATCTACCAGACCGGCAATACAAGGTATCTTGCACTACCAGACCCGGTTACTTCTTTATGAACAAGACACAGCCTGCAGAAGTGCCTATTGCCTAATTTACAATTGCGTAGTAACCCGCCGTAAACCTCAGCACCATGCCCCGGGTCTCTTCCTCACCGTCTACCTTTGTTTCTTGTAAAGCTAGTACATCCAGATCATAATCTACGAGCAGCCTGTAGACGTGGCGCTGTTTTCGCTTGGCTGCAAGATCTCGAACATTTAACGTTGCCTCTGTGAGTTTCGGTGCGAAAGCCATGTCTACACAGTGAAGAAGTTAGCCCGGGGCATGATGCTTTTCTGCAGCGTCTAGCATAGAGCTAGACATCATCGGAGCCTTCAGGTGGACCCATGCCATTGGAGGACAAAGGTGGCCAATGTTTTTCTGATAACGGGTTGGGACGCAGCCTTGTGCTACTCCGTCGGAACGAAAACGCTTCGCAGGTGGCCCCTCTTCATGCTTTTCATTGGACACCTCGCGCCATCCCACAGACTGTTCGTGGGGTCTTTTGCTCAATGCGGGAGATCTTAAACCTTCACGCCACTCTTGAGCTTAAGAAGCACAGACTGTGTGGTTGACCTCTTGTCGCTGACTCCTTGAACGCACCAATTCTCCCGGGGGACTAATGGGTTGGGTAGACAATGCACACGTTACGCAGTTGACTTTCCCAAGAGCCGCTAACAACGTTCGCACGTCTTCATCGTTGACGACATAGCAGCCAATGAAGACGCAGCCACACCTCCTGATCCTGGGGGTCTACGATAATGCAGCGTCGCCACTTGACTTTCAGCTCCTTCACGTTCAGCAAGCGTTTCGTAGCGTCTTCGTTGCTCGTGGTGACTGCCAGACATGATTTATCTGGTAGGCCCCCAGTGCCAACATCTCCGGTAGCAGCATTGTAGGGCCGAGTGCTTCTCGGAAATCTTCTACTCGATATGGTCTGCCACGCACATCACCGTGTAAAAACATAGTGTTTTGTGCGACGCGTTCATTGTGCAGTGGTGGCAAAATAATCTCATATCCTGCGTCTCTATCCTCGGTCATCCTGTTACCGCGGCTAGTATGTGCCGCGAATGCCGCGTATACGGAGCACATGATCCTTGCATCCGACGTGCGTGAGCGGCGGCGAAATAATGAGTAAAATAATCTCATATCCTGATCGTCTTGATCTTCGGTCATCCTGTTACCACGGCTATTATGTGCCGCAAACGCTACTCCTACGGAGCACATGACCCTTGCATACGACGCGCGTGAGTGCCGGCGAAAGAAGGAGAGAGCTAAGCTGGTGCTTGGGACTTCTTCGCGAAGTTGGCTTAGGTAGGCTTGATGTCGGGAAAGTAATCGCAGTAACATGAGTAATAAAGTGTTTTACTACAGCAAAGGAAGAATAAGGCGTCACATATTGCCAGTAGTGTAACTTGTACGTTGTCTTCAACCCATTAGCAAAGCATGTTTTTGATCATCTACTAACTGTGGCGCATAACCACTTCAGGCATAATTTCTCTTTATCGTCAGCCACTGCATGAAGAATTCGCACAAAATTCTTTGCAAGTGTTTAGCAGATGTCACGCTTTTCAGAAGAATGACGAAGAATAGCATAGTGAATGCTGGCCTACTACCCAGAAATTACGATTATTCATTCCGTAGTGGGTACCCAGTAAGTGTGCTTGTAGCAGTTACCCAATGTATGTTGCCGCGCCGCAGTGGTCAAGTGGCTAAGTTACTCGGCTGCTGACCCGCAGGTCACGAGGTCGAATCCCGGCGGTGGCGGCTGCATTTTTGATGGAAGCGGAATTGTTGTAGGCTCGTGTGCTCACATATGGGTGCACGTTAAAGAGCCCCAGGTGGTCGAAATTTCCGGAGCCCTCCACTACGGCGTTTCTCATAATCATATGGTGGTTTTGGGACGTTAAACCCCACTTAACATCATACCCAATGAGCGTTTATAAATGGCTCTGAAAGGCCGCTCTTCTAACTTTCACCGTGACTGCGCTGCGCCTTCCGCGCAGGCCTTGCCTTTTTTGTCGTAAATCTGTACCGATTCGCCAGAGTCTCAAATATAAGTATATGTCGTCTCTTCGTCCGCTTTCTTTGAAAGGCCGAGACGGGGTAGTTGACAATGCAGGTTATGCATTTACGCCATCGACAGGGTAGCCTACATTTCAAGGCTAGCGCGTTGAATAATACTGCCGAATTTTTGCATCGTGGTTGGAAATAGCCACCAACTTAAAAAAAAGAACACGGCTTATCCAAGAAATAAATGAAGATGAGTGTACAAAGATGTGCGATTGTTCTGTGTTACCGTATATCACCCTTGACATTGACCACTCACGCATGTAAATCAGTGCCAATCAGTGTACAGTTATATACTACGTTTATTGGTCAGAACTGTTATGTTGTGCTGAGTTGTGAAGTTCATTTCATCTTCATTATTACTGTTTTGTGGTATTGGATCTAGCCTGAAGTGGGCAAAGACGAGGTTTGTGCACGTTACCCTGGTGGTTGTTGGAAGTTTCTGGTCATACGAAATGCATTGTACAGCATATCCAGACGTCGTCAACTGCCCAAGCTAGTCGTTGTCGGTCATCATTATCGTCATTAGGGTCATCGTCATAACGACTACAGCACACGTCGACACCGCCTAAGGACAAACTGCGAGCTTAAGAAGCTTCGTTCAGAAATGCAAGCATCTCCATAAAGAGAATAATTACGAGTTGGCGAAGCTAGGATGAGCGGTCTTATCATAAATCACTCGTGACATTGTCAGCCCTCACATATAAGTACTGAAGACGCGTGTGTTTTTGTCGTTGAGTCACCGCTTCTCGTGTCCCCAACTGCAGACTAGCATTTCTATGCACTGGAAAGTGAAGTGAAACATCGTTTCTTGACTCTTCAAACATTTACATCACCTCGTCCTAATAGTCTTTCTTCCTTGCAGCCATGTACTAGAAATGAAGATGGATTATCTACTTGCCCCTCTCCCTGTAATTGTCACATCAAGACAGTTGACGGAGTTTACCCTAAAGAAGGGAATTGTACTGATCCGGAACCGAGAGGATAATGCTTTGCTCCATGTCGACTTCCAATGCAATAAATAAAACCTTAGCTCTTATGCTGCTATTTCTATTCAATGGCATTTGTATTGCCAAATCTTTTTTCTTCGGAAGCACTTGCGACATGTGCCAATCAAGATAATAAACTGTACTTTGAAAATCGCACTGTACAGTAAGCACCAATCTGCTACCAATCCCATCAAAATATTTTTGTACTTTGACCATATTCACCTTCTTTTCGGTCCACGTTGATTTGTGATAGAAGTACGTGAAAGTTTCTCAAATCATCAAAATGAGACCATTCACTTCCCAAACAGACATAACCCCAAACTTCTCTGTGGTTTTGTCACGTAACAAAGAAACACCTGAGAATTTTGTAATTTCTATTATTCTGCAACCCAACTACTAATGCAGCCCACTACCAATCATATTCAAACATTTCTGCAGTTTTCAAGACTCGTAGGAATCTGCTTCATTCAATGCAGTCGGGAAGAGACACTGTCTGTCTGTGTGTGTGTGTGTGTGTGTGTGTGTGTGTGTGTGTGTGTGTGTGTGTGTGTGTGTGTGTGTGTGTGCGTGCGTGTGCGTGTGTGTGTGTGTGTGTGTGTGTGTGTGTGTGTGTGTGCATTGAGGCAAGTGTTACGACGTGGATCGGTGTTAGGTGAAGCAGTTGCGTGCACAACGTGGGCTTACTATGAATGTCCACTTCACCAACTTCTTCTGATCAATACACTGACTGGGTTACTTAAGGGCTGACTCAACGTCAGCACTGACTTTAAAGCACAGATGTCATTATTATCGAAAACGAAGTGCGCTATATGCTGTGAACATCAGAATATCACGCGTAACATTTCTTGGCGTATACCCTCCGGGTTGAGCAACACTTCAATATAGCTAGTTTGATCATAGAAATAGAAATGAAACCCTTATAAGACGGGTATAAAAGTGGAGTCAACATTGATACCACAGTTAACGTTAACCCGGAATGACGTCTGTGTCATAGGATTAGAGTTGAAATTTTTTTGTTATGCACTTAGGCAGCAAGCACTGCAACCCAAACTGTAGCACTAACCTTAAGGCTGCATATTTTCTTATTCTCAAGGCGTTTCAAGACCTACCGTAAGGCTTTTTAGTTAAATACCCTACTGCCACGTTGAACAATTGGGTTCGATTAGAATAGAATAGACGTTTACTTCATGAGCAATACAGATCATGCGGAGTGAGAGAAAAAGCTCCTTGTAGGCAGCTTGACAAAGCTCTCACCCCGTGTATTTTGGGCTTCGGTCAGCATTTGCACCAGATACTATTAATACACCCATAGAATATATACAAGACATAAAATAACATGTTTTCACACTTTTATCATCTAGAAAAGTTGTACAAAAAGAAAACAAGAGTGAATAAACAGTACATTAGGCTGCATACATCTTTATACAATAGGAAATTGAGAAATTTTTCAGTTTATTTCATAATGAAAGAACGAACAGCAACAAAAATTGGGATACCAAATAAAAGAAAGCATATAATTATAGTTATATATAATATTGCTTAAGCTGGTCGAATGTTAAGTACTCTATATGTATGTTCTGTGCATAAAGACTATTTAGCATTCTAAGAATGAGACAACACAGCCGATCTTCACCTTAGTTCGTTCTGATGAGAGGCACGTCCAAATATTCAGGATGTCTAGTGTTATAGCTACGCGCGAATAATTTTAATTTAGGCAGGGTGCGTAGACTATGTGTGTCTTTCTTAATTTATTTCCGCAGTGCCAAACAAACGTAGTTTAAAATTATAAATGTTGTCTAAACTAATTAAAACGTACCTAAGTAAAAGTTCTGCTGAATGATCACGAGCAGTGATAGCAATTACTCTAGAATGGAGGAAGAAGAAGTGGTCACAGAGAACAGCCTCTGCTTCGAGCTCTGTGAGTTTTCTATTTCTTTTGCCAAGATTTTCAATAATCGACACACCGCGGAGGGACGTTCTCTCTTAAAATGGGGGATCAAAACCCCATCCAGCAACCGGGACCAGGCCCACCACATTATAGTGCGTCCGACGCAAGTTCTCACCCCGGTCCAAGCGTGGTCTAAGTTGACAATTCTGATAACTCCTCCGTTGAGTATATGGCTTCGGACAGCGACTGCGTGGTCGTACCAAGCCGACGCCTGAAAAGAAAATCAGCCGGACATCGCTGATTGGCCGGCAAGCACTGACAAAGGCGAGTAGCATGCGGTCGTACACCATTTAGTATGTACTGACATCGAAGACAGGCATCTTGAACTCTCTAAATAGGCAGAGCCTGTCGGAGTACTTTGAGCTCATCACCCCAGGGAAAGTCATAGAAATACGCATTAATACTCGAAAGAACATCCTGTCTGTAAAGGTCACTGCGAAGGCCTTACTGACCACGCTGAAAGCGATTGTTCAATTAGGAAACATTCCGGTTCGCGCATTCTCCGCGTACGACGAAGAAACAACAACAGGAGTTACATACGCTGTGGATGAGGGGATAACAGACTCGAGTCTCGAGAAACTGCTGTCGTCGTCGGCTCCCGTTCTTGATTTCCACCGCTTTGGACGGATGCGATGTGTTAAAGTAGTGTTTCAGTCGAAGACGTTACCCACACAAGAAAAAGTTGGGTACTTGAGATACCCTGTACGTCCTTACGTACCAAAGCCTCTGCAATGTCATAAATGCATGAACTTTGGGCACGTTAGTGCAGTTTTCAAGGGTGCAGTAACCTGCAAGCATTGCGGTGGCCTTCATGATGGTGATAACTGCAATGCTGCGGCCAAATGTCCAAACTGCTCAGGCATTCACGACGCAACATCAAAGAAACGTCTCAAAATGAGGATTGAAATGAGTATTCTGAAGAAGATGCTTCGAGACCACTCCACTCACAGAGAAGCTGCAAGGTCTCTACGGCGCTGTAAACATCGTTCGCGGGACCGACGCAAACGAAGCAGCAGTGCTCATAGCTTATCAACTTCGACACACAAAACTGCGCCCTCATCCCCTCCTAGCCCAATTTTGTCGACAAGGGAGGAGGATACAGATGCTCGACTGCCAATACAGTCCACGCAAGGACAAGGCAACCAGTCATTGGCTCTCACCACATCGGAGACTCAATGGCCTTCGCTGCCGTCAAGAGCCGCCGTAGTGCCATCATCACATAGTGCCCCTACCCCCAATGAAGAAAACAAGAAGATGGAGAACGCAGATATCAAGGCTATGGTTAAAAATTTGATGAGTTCGATGCCTAAGATTCTCAGCAGCCTAAACACTCCTGCTGCTAAGGCGGCTGTGCAGCTACTTGAGGTTTTGGAGCCTCTTCTAGTGGTTCCTAAATAAGTAAATATGGCATTGATGTTCGAAGAACACATGCACCCGTCGCTTGTTATGCAATGGAATGCTCGTGGTCTACGTGGCCGTCTTTCTGCCTTCAGACAATGGATTTTTAAATATAAATTTCCTGTTATGGTTATATGTGAACCGAATATGGTTTCAACTATTCGTATATCTGGATATATCCAGATTTGGTCCCGCAGTGATCAACGTACGAGCAAGGTTCTCGTTTGTATACGCCGTGATTTGACGTTCTTGAGGCATGCACTCAAGTCGCATACCAGCAATGATTACGTGAGCCTGACTATAACACATAAAAAGCTGACATTCTCAGTAAAGGAAGACGCATACTCCCAAGCGCACAGATACACTGCTTTCACCTGGGGACCATTCTTCAAGCAGCACAATGTCCATACATTGTGATTGGCGATTTTAATGCACATCATCCTCTCTGGGGTAGAACTACAATGAATTATTGTGGAATGGATTTGGCCAATTTTATATGCAACTATGGACTAAGCGTGCTCAACGACGAATCAACTACATTTATTCGTGGCACGTCCTACAGCAGCTGCCTCGACCTCTGTTTATTTTCCAGAAGCCTTCTGTCTTCCGCATGTTGGTGCACAGATTTGCACACTCGCGGCAGTGATTACCTTCCAACATATGTTCAGTTCAGGTGGTTTCGCCACACACACACACATGCTACATCCGTCAAACCGACTATACACTATTCAAGGCATCTGTCAAGTCCGGTGGTGAGCACACGACTGATCCATTCGAGGTAGAGAACATCATTGCTTCTTCACTGCGTGGCACAACCAAACAGGTTAACCTGCCGATGCAGAGATCAGCAGTTGACTCCCAATACGAGGCCCTTCGTGCAATCCGTCGCCGTGCAGAACGCCGATACAGACGAACAAAGTCACCTTCAGACCTTTCCGCCTGTCGTCGAGCTCAACGACATGTTCTTCGGCATCTTGACAAGATTGACAGGAAACTTTGGGAAAATTCTGAAAATCTCTGGACCCTAGCCAACCCCTATCTAAGATCTGGCGGGTGGTACGAGGTTTGCAGACAACTCCCCAACAACGTCAACATTTCAAGCTGTTGCTCTACATCAAGGGCGGACAGAAGTTGAGATAGCCAGCGACTACTGTAGCCTCATCGTGGCCACCACTGATAATCTTGCCACTAATGAGCCTCTTACTACCATCGCGCCTCCATCGTCTGACAAACGCCTTGATGTGCGTTTTACAATGCATGAGCTTGACGCAGCGATTTCTGCCTCCCAACGCTCATCGGCCCCAGGACCTGACGGAATCACGCATGCTGCACTCAACCATATTGGTACAGAAGCACGACATATCCTGTTATTTCATTAAAACAACTCATGGGAGCCCAGCTATTTGGAAATGCAGTCGCATTATTGCATTGCTTGAGCCGGGAAGTGTCCTTATGCACTTTCCTCCTGCAGACCAATCGCCTTAGCCAGCTGCGCCGAGAAATTATTGGAAAGAATGGTACTGTCAAGAATATAGTGGCTTTTAGAGAGCAACAACTCCTTTCCTGCATTTATGAACGGCTTCAGAAGAGGCCGATCTGCCATTGACGGTGTGGTCGACTTGATCACCAGCGTTGAAGAGGAAAGAAGCCGACGCAGACTAGTGGCGGCCGTCTTCCTAGACATTAAGGGTGCCTACGATAATATGCTGCATTATGCTATTCTTGACGCACTGGAAGATTTCGACATCAATGGACGACTGTATGCTTGGATTTTTAGCTACCTTAGGGACCGCACCAAAACATGACGAAAAATAACGGAGACACCGATCGATATAAGGTTCATCATGGTGTTCCCCAAGGAGGAGTTCTCAGCCCGATTCTATTCAATGTCACAATTATCGGCCTAGCAGAAGAACTTTCCAGCACATTGAAGTTCAGTGCATACGCTGACGACATATGCATATGGGCATCCGGAACTGCTCGTCCGCTATTGCGAGCTCAACTACAGCGTGCAGTGACGATCACCTACAAACATCTACGACGTCAGGGGCTCACTCTTTCAATCGACAAATGCGCAGTGCTTGCGTTCACACGCAAGCATATGTCGCAATAACCGATATTTATTAATGGGACAGTGGTACCTGCTGTAACGCACCACAAGTTTCTTGGGGTTGTCGTACTCAGAGATCTATCATGGACGAGACATGTCGCAGTACTTAAATCTAAAATGAAGACCTTTGCTCTCGCTCTTCGCCACGTGGCAGGAGCAAGATGGGGCCCATCTAAATCATCGCTACTTCGATTGCATAATGCTTTATTTGTGGGATACATTCGATAAAGCATGCCGGTGCTCTCCAATATGAGACCTAGTTGTGTGAAGACGCTGATTGATTGATTTGTGGGGTTTAACGTCCTAAAACCACTATTTGATTATGAGAGACGCCGTAGTGGAGGGCTCCGGAAATTTTGACCACCTGGAGTTCTTTAACGTGCACCCAAATCTGAGTACACGGGACTACAACATTTCCGCCTCCATCGGAAACGCAGCCACCACAGCCGGGATTTGATCCCACGACCTGCGGGTCAGCAGCCGAGTACCTTAACCACTAGACCACTGTGGCGGGGCGTGTGAAGACGCTGGAGCGTGTTCAAGCTCAATGCTTACGAAGATGCTTGGGTCTACCACGCTGTACTTCAACAAATGGTACACTCGCAGAGTTTCGGGCTTGTCTTATCAGTGTATACATGCTCTGCGAGCCACTTAGAGTTCACCTTCGATTGCTGAGCCGACAGACAGAACCTACTGCCAGTTATACCCGCCACTCACCCAGACTGCAGTTTCTCAAGAGTAATACCGCGGCATGAGAATATTATACCATCAAGGTTTTCCCCGCCAAATGTCCCTGCAGTGCCTCCATGGATCCTGCCTAAACCGCCTGTTTGTTTTGCGATACCCGGAATTACGAAGAAGTCGCTCGTTTCTTGTGTTGGCCTCAGACAACTGACCCTACATCACATATACACAACGTACCATGATTCTCTGCATATGTACACCAATGGGTCCACCACAATACACACCTCCGCCGCAGCCTTTGTCATCCCAGACACGGATATCACTCGACGATTCAAAGTGGACCATAAAACCACATCAACTGCCGCAGAGCTCGTCGCAATCCGGGAGGCAGTAAAGTACATTTCCAGAGAGCGACCTTGTGTCTGGACGATTTTCTGTGATGCCAAACACGCTTTGCAATGAAGTAAGGTCCGTATTACAGCTTGGCAACAGAAATCACAGAACTTATTCAGGTTGCTTCAACAAATGGCCATCTTATCACTTTCCAGTTAATTCCCGCGCATTTCGGCGTGGTGGGAAACGAAGAGGCAGATGCTGAAGCCAAAAATTCCTTAATCGATGCCCTTGAAGTACGCATTGCATCTTCACGAGCTGCCACGAACACCCTGCTTTGCTGCGTGATGCACAGCTACAAACTTGAGCGCTGGACGAAACCGGAACGGCGACACCAGTAACTTTACAATTAGGACCCGGAAATGAAGCTCCGCATGCCCCCTAAATTGAAACGGCAACTCACAGGTATGATCCACCGCATTGGTCTTGGTGTGGCGTACACCTGACGTTATGCACATATCACCGGTCGCAGTGACACCGGTCCTAATTGTGAACACTGTGATGTGCCAGAAACACTTCAGCACATATTTTGTGTCTGCCAAGCATACGCACGTGAACGACAAAAACTGATTTCTTCTGCTTAACTGATGAGACCGTTCTGGGCCCTTGGCCAGACACCAACAGTGCAATTGTGGTCATAAGAGCAGTTATAACTTTTTTAGAAGTAACTGGACTATATGCGTGGCTATAACGTTTGTCTCAGCTAGAAAGAATTTTATTATGTTCAAAACAATGCATGAAATGTCTTGAGTCTGCCGTAGACGTTGTTGTGAGCCCGTACATAGCACCGGGATAGCCAGATGGAGTCCGGACACAGGTGTAAGCACCTTGGACACCTGGACATTGGAAGGTGTGGACGTCGCAGGAACCGCCGGAACAGCAACTGGTTAACCAGGGCATCTTTCAGGTGGTAGGCGACGTGGCGACGTAGTAGGGCAGGTCTTGTCTAGGTCAGTCGTTGTCTAGCTGCGTCCATGTCCCACGTGCGCATGGTAGATGGCGCCGGACGCTGCCACCACCTCGCTCACGCAGAGTTTTTTCATTAGACACAGGTAGCTGCGGGAGCACAGGCGCAGGAGGATGGGGTCGTTGGCGGGTTCCAAGCGCCGAGAGCCCCGACGATGACGGCGGGCACCGTTACTCTCTGGTAGCGGCGACGCAGGTAGTCGGCGACGGGTACGTAGCGTGCGAGCTTGTCGTTTCGCGTGTTGGTAAAGGCCTCCGGTGTGTTCTCGAACGGGCAAGCCACGTCGATCACCAGGGCCTCCTCCCCGTGAACCAAGACACGATCAGGACGCAATCCAGTGTCGCCGACTGGCCGGTTCTCGAACACACGGTGTAGTCACGGGCAGCGGCCGTGCGAAGGCGCGAGACCACCACGTTGTGCCACGCCTGAGACATGGCGCTATGCATCATGCAGTGGCATAGCACGTGCGGCAGCGTCTCCCTCGCGTAGCCGCAGACCCGGCAGCGCTGGTCTCGGTCAGGTGGGCCCCACATGACGGCGCCATTCAGGGGTAGCAGGTTGAGGCGCGCCCGGTGGATAAACCGCCAGTCGGCGAAGTGTGTGAATGCTCCCGTGGTGATGAAGTGGGAGCTCGCACGATCCACCGAGACGCAGGCCATCACCTTCCCCTGGTTTGGCTGGTCGTGGAGGGCGTTGTCCCGGACGTGGGCCAGCACATCTCGTAGCGTCCGCATGACCCAGTTCCTTTGTGTTGGTGGAAGTGGTGCATCGCCGCAGATGGAGGTGACGTGGTCCGGCCGCAGGGACCACGAAACTTGTAGCCATCGGGACGCCTTACGGCCTCGGTCCACACGCTGCGCAGCTGGGTTGCCAGCATTGAGTGGACGACCTGTAGGTCGCCGGAGAGGTACGCCTCCAACTCGTAACGGGTAGCCTCCCATCCGAGGCGGGTGGAGGCAAGCTTGTAAGCATCGGACAGGGCGAGGTCCCGTAGCGACTGTTCTGGTGTCGTAAGGAGCTTAAAAGCGGAGTAAATACGGCAGATGTCGTACAACTCCGCTGCCACCGGGATCGCTATAGCTCCTCCGGAGGCGCTCCCGTAGACGTAATGGGTCGATGCGTTCACCGGTAGGTACAATGTACGCTTGACCATGGGCCTGATGTCAAGGTCCAACCGGTGCTAGTCTGATTTGGTCAAGACGCCGCACCTCATAGAGAAGTTCAGGGCGGGGAACACAAATGTCTTGAGGGCGTCAATACGCTGCCAGGGGGCTAGTAGGGAGGAAAAAATAGCCGTGGCGTTGCGAATGGCGTCGTCAATGACAATGGTCCCCGTTTGATGTGGAAGGCGGAAACCCACCGGGCGTCCGAGGTAGCGGAGCGGCTCGGAGTCGCTCAAAGCTGCGACCGAGACGCCGGAGACTCGGAAGCCGGTTGGCCGCATTCCTATGGGGGTGACGCCACTGAGGTGAGGGGTCGTACGCTTGCTCGGCTTGAGGGATAGCCCAAGCGGTGTTGCCAGCGTCTCGACCATGTTGATGCGTTTCTGAAGGAGGGCAGGACAGTCGGCCAGGGGCGTCTGGTCGTCGGCAGAGGCGAGGATGTTCTGGTCGTCGCCTGTGCCTTGGACGCCTCGAACCACGGTTTCTATAACCAGGTTAAAGAGCAACCCCCTGAGCGGGCAGCCCTGGCGTAGACCCGAGCTGAAGACGACGGGTTCCGTCGTGCCCTCTGCAGCAACGATGACAGTCTGATTGTTTAGGTAAAGGTCCTTGATGAGGGCGGTGAACGTCTCTCCGGCACCGGAACCACGGAGGGCATACACGAGGACCTGGTGAGGCACGGACCCGTAGGCGTTTGCGAAGTCCAAAAGGGCTGCGCAAAACCCCGTGCCACCGGCTCTGGCTGCGTCCATGCGGTGCTGGAAGATGTAGTTCAGTTCGAAGACGCCGTCATACGGGAGGAAACCTTTTTGGCACTTGGACAAGACCGGGTGATCCATGATCCAGGCTTGCAGGCGCGAGGCAAGACACTTGGCGTATAGCTTGGAGGCAGTACAGCCAAGTGCAATCGGTCGCCAGTTGCCCGGGACAGAGGGATCAACTTTCTTCTACATCAGTACCATACGCGCCGTTCGCCATGACTCCGGGGTGCGACGGTGGTGAACGCAGGCTTTGAAAAGGGCAGACAGGAAGCGGGCCTCCGGGTCGACGGACCACCAGTGCTGGTAGGTCAGTCTGTCGGGACCAGGGCCGTGTTCTCCGACTTCTGGAGCCGGAGGAGAACCTCGTCTGACGAGAACGACGCCGTGTTGACCGGAACAGGATCCGCGGGTCGTTGGAACAGCGCTGACGTGTCTGCCGTGCGAGGTGACCAGGTGGAGGCCCAATGGCCCTGGATGTCTCGTATAAGGATGGTACAGGACGGTGTGGGTCCCTCCATGATCAGGCACACGGCACGTCGGCGGTTCCTGCGGTAGAGACGCTGGATCTGCGTCACATTGTCGTGGTTGACGTCTCGAGCAGGGCGTCCCGGTGTTGACGGTGGGAGGCGGACAGCCTCCGCGGCCACAGCAACAGCCCGAGACCACGCCTGCTCACACATCGCCCAGGAGTCTGGCGTCGGTGCTGAGCAAAGCGTGGCTCGCAAGGCGCGGACCTGCTCCGCAAGCAGCATGGTGTGGTCCGGTGGCATTTCCATTGTCGGTGCCTCCACAGTAGTTTCGTGTGCGCCGTCGTCGGGATCGTCCGCGCCAGTGTCTTTTAACCGCTCGAAAAGGCAAGGGGATTAGGAGGAGCGGTAACTGGTCGACAAAGTGCGGTGGTCGACGACGGTGCCGGCAGCTGGGACACTCTGTTCGTCCACCGGCTCGTTGGCCGATGCGTCGTCGGGGTCGTCGGTACCGGGGACGTTGGCAAGCTCCGTGGACATCCGTGAGGAAGCCCTCGAAGCAGACGACGTGGAGCCAGGACCGGTGTGACGATGAGAAGACGAGCCGGGCGCGGACGAAACCTCGCCAGTCGTGGACGGGGGACCAGGATCTGGTGGCACGGACGGTGGCGTTCCGGGAACCGAAGGCGACTGTCGAGGCGTGGAATAACCGGAGCCAGAAGTGGCTGAACAGTGGCCCGGCATGGTAGACGCCTCGGAGCTGGACGCCGACGGAGAACCGATAGCCGAAGTGCTGGATACCGACCCGGTACTCGAGGATGGCGTCGATGTGGAAGACTTGCCTCCACGACGTCTTCGAGACCGGGAAACGGTTGCTCGGGTCTGTAGTTCTGGATGGACTCAGCAAGCTGTACCCGAAAGAGCTGGACCGGAAGATAGTGGGGACTCTGTACCAGAAGAACTGGAGGGAGTCGCCGTAGGCTACCGTGGGTTGCGAAGAGGTACATAGGGGGTGGATTCCTCTTGCGCATGCCGTGCCATGGTATGCCGGGTCAAGGAGCGCTCGCAATTAAAGTAATTCGGGCAGTACCGGCAAGGGTGGAAGGGCCCGTTCATGGCAGGACCCGGGCAGTCGTGGCGGGCGGACAGCGAAGCCAACCGGGCATCACAGGCTACGCACCGGTAGAGACGCCTCGTTGGCCGAACCCCGTGTTTTCGCTCCATGTGGGACCACCACGCGGACAGTCGGAGCGAAACTGATGTGCAGGCTTGGCAGCCATCGCAACAGGTATAAGGGCAACGTAGTATCCCGAGCACCGGCACGTACACCGTCATGATGACCTGGTGAACGACGGGCGGTCGAGAGCCAGTAGGGCCCGACGCTGCCACAGAAACGCCAGTAGATGCAGGGGTGCCAGGACGAGGCCGCTGGGCCGGTGGCGGCGCCGGGGTGCTCAGCCCAAAAGGGGGAGCGGGACGCCGCCAACGGCTACCGGAACCCGGGACGAGTGGCTCGATGGACACGGCAAGTGTTCGACGGGGGGTAGGCATGGCCAGGCAGGGACTCCTCCAGGTGGCAGGACATTGTGGACGGACGTCCGGGCAAGAAGACCCGGGCGACGACGCCTGCGGCGGCGAAGTGGTCACGGTGACTGGGGTCCATTGGTGTCACCAGCGGGCATTGGTGACCGGACCGGGAGCGGCAGGCAAGAAAAGGCTTGTAGACTCTCACCGCTCCCGGAGGGCGTCTTCTCCCGCTGGCTGGACTGGAACGCCTCGTCGGTAGATGTCCACGTCCCCGTGGCTTGATGTCCGGGCCGGTAGGCTCGGACGACGACGGCGGTGGGGTGGTCACGAGGACCGGGGCCCGTGGATGTCGCCAGCAGGCATTGACGACCGGGCCGGGAGTGGCAGGAAAGAAAAGGCTTGTAGACTCTTACCACTCCCGGAGGACGTCTGCTCCTGCTCGTGGGCCCGCCGCGTCGGTAGATGGCCGGAGACTCCTTCGATGGTACAGCAGGGCCGAGGAACCAGGTGGACCCAGGTACAGCGTTGCTCCGTGCGACCAGGAGAAGGTGGACCTTCCAGGGCGGCCGGCTCCCCGGGAGAGACCGTTCTCGTCTTTTGGCTATAAAGATCAAAAGTGGGGGAGCCACTTTGATCTTAGCCAAAAGGCCGAGAAGCGACTCGAGAAGCACCTCTCTATCTCACCATCGCCATCTATTATTCTTTCATTTCCCTTTCCCGTCGCCCAGTGTAGAGTAGCAGGCTAGAACAAGCTATAGCTCAGGCCGACCTCTCTGCCTTTTTGTAAATAAGCCTCTCTCTCTCTCTCATTATTTTGCTTTGCATTCTTTTTTCTGTTTCAAAACGTTTGTAGAAAAGGTTGTTCCCCAAACAATAAAACAGTGTTCGTTGTAAGAAATAAATAAAGAGTTGTAGATGAAAAGTCTGGTCCTTATTGGCAATAAGTCGCGATGACAGTAGATAAGTCCTAACACACGAGCCGCTTTGTGAGCTACATGCTCAGTATGCGAGTCTCGTGACATGTGTTGAATAAATACTACACCGAGGAACCAGGTTCAATTCAACAAGAAGAAGCTCAATTCAACAAAGTTCTTTGAGTTAATATCTGCTACAGACTGGAACCCAGTCATCGCGTGCGATAACCCTGAAACTGCCTACGATACATTTTCAAAGATAATTTCCAATGCCCTTGCAGATTCTACCGAAATAATGAACTGTAAAAAACCGTTCTCAGCTCCTCGTAACCCATGGCTATCTAGCAGTTTGCTTGATTGCCTGAAGAAAAAAGATAACCTTTACAGAAAAACAAAAAAACAACCGTTCAATACTGCGCTTCATGATAGGTATAAAAATATTCTAATCGTTTAGGAAAACTACTCAAACATGCCAAAACACAGTACTATGAAAATAAAATTAAGTGTACCGGTAATGATGTAAAAAAACAGTGGGAAATTTTAAACTCGTTTTTGGGTAGATCCAACCAGCATAGCGAAATAACAATGATAAAATCGGGAGACCTACTTCTCGATAATCCCTTAGACATTGCTAACTCTTTTATTAACTTCTTCTGTACAGACAAGCAACGGGAAGACGATCCTCTGACCCAGTCTTACCCACGCATGCCTCACAGCTTTTTCCTTCACCCCGTGACACCTGAAGAAATAGTCACTATCATTTCTAGTCTAAAAAATACCGGGCCCGGTATTGATAATTTCCGCCCCTCTCTCATAAAACTTATAGCAAGTTTAATATCTGAAACATTTTGTCACATAGTAAACCTTATTTTTACCACGGGAATTTTTCCAAGTTCCTTGAAGAAAGCCAAAATAATTCCTGTTTTCAAGAAGGGAGATAAGCGTCTCACATCTAATTATCGACCTATAGCTATACTCTCATTCTTTAGCAAAGTTGTTGAAAAACTAATAGTAACACGCTTGTCTTCCTATTTTTCAAAATTTCATGTCTTATCAACAAATCAATTTGGATTTAGGGAGGGATACTCAACTGATTTAGCATTAATTTACTTGACAGATAAAATCCGGCAGGCAATTGATGCAGGTAATTTGACTGGGGCGCTCTTTATTGATTTATCTAAAGCATTCGATTCACTTGTTCACAATATACTATTTGCTAAATTAGAGTCTATTGGAATAGCAGGCCCGCCACTGAAATTACTACGTAACTACTTAAAAGATAGAGAATATATTGTGTCTATATCTAACACTTACTCACACCCTAAAACAAGTAACATTGGGGTACCGCAGGGATCAATATTAGGACCTCTCTTATTTTTAATATACATCAATGATCTTTCACAATGCCTAAAATCATCTGACTGTATTCTTTACGCTGACGACACTACTATTTTCTGCTCAGATAACCACCTTGATTCATTAATCTACAAGCTTAACTACGACGCGGACAGCATAGTTACCTGGTGCCGGCAAAATAAACTACAGATAAATGCTACAAAATCTCAGTTCGTCATCTTTTCTTCTAAGCATAGGATTTATTCAGGATCACCATCTTTAACTTTCGCTTCAAACACACTTTATCCTACTGACAGTGTCATGTTTCTCGGAGTCACATTAGATAAGCACCTAAAATTTGATGAGCATGTTTCATCGTTAACAAAGAAGACAGCTTATGGCATTAGGATATTAATTAAAGTTCGCAATTTTTTCCATATGAACACACTAATATCCCTTTATTACGCTTTCATTCATACGTATATTAATTATTGCATATCATCATGGGGAAACACGTATCCAGTCCATTTATCTCCATTGCAACACACTCAAAATCAGGCTATTCGCATCATGACACATAGCACCTACACATCAGAAGCATTGCCTTTGCTCACCTCTAACGGTATTCTGTCGGTGGGAAAACTACATAAATATTCCCTCGCAATACTAATCCACAAATCCATCAGCGGAAAGCTCCCGTTCCCTATAATCATCAAAAGCCAGTATCCTTACTCTTTGTCAACACGTTTCGCATCCAGCAATAGCTTCTTATTACCGAAACCCAGAACTAATTATGGTAAGTTCACTACTAACTTTTCAGCCACACAACTATGGAACTCATTACCATGCCATGTTAAAAATATCTCCAATTTCCACGCATTCAAAATCAACCTTCGGAATTATCTGCATTCAGCATAGTCATTTCATCATTTCATCATCTCTGCTTTCTTTTGTAATTTTTAAATAATCCAACGATATCTCAGTGTTAATTGCTTCTTTTTGAGTGTTTACTTTGTGTACACATTTTTGTTGCGTTAAAGTACTTTTGTTTACTCAGCTCTTATGGGAGGTCCCCTGTACAGTCTCTTGACTTTGGGACCTCCCTCTGTATCAGTAGTAAACCCCATTGTAACCACCATTTGTAACCAATCAATTTCAATAAACTTTCAAACTTTCAAACTTTCAAACTTTCAAACCAAGAGTTTTAAATCCGTTAACAACTTCAATGGGACTTTGACTTAGCAGGAGTGAATTTCATGGTACAAAATTCTTGGATTTTGCCCGAAATACAACAGCTCGCGTTTTAGAAACGTTTTTAACTAGACCATTACACGACGCCCATTCCGCCAGCTTAAGCAAAACCTGATTAGCGCGTTGGAATAAGCGGTCACCATCATCGTCGGCCAAAGAAAGCGTCGTGTCACAAAGATCCTGATTTTTTATCTTTGCATTCGTCGGGTCAAGGTTGCCGATGTCAATTTCTCTTAACGCTTTTACGCCTAAGATAGCAACGTATGTTGTCGTTGTTCCGCAATGAGTATATGCTGTCAATCACCTGTGCCACATGCCTGCGTACTGCAGCCTGTGGTGTATGGGAATTTGCCACACGTGTCTAGAGAAAAATGTTAGACGATGCACGCGACAAGATAGTGACATTCTTCGGGGCATGACGAGACAGTCATATTCCTGAAAAACTGTCACCGTTTGACATCAATTTTAGTCCGCACGAAGTTGAATAGATGATCATGAGAGCACCCATACATATTCGATTGGATTATAGACAGATAGGTCGATAAACAACAAAGTTCCTGCCTTTCGCTAGCAGATGTTTGACAGTATTACATCGTTTAATTGCTCATAAAATCAGCAAAATTCTCGTGTTTCAAAACCTCAACCAGTATAAACTTTTACGTTTTTTATGTCTTTTCTTTGAAAAGATGAAGTACTGTTTGTTTGTTTGTTTGCTTTCTCCAGTTCGATTTCATTGGCTGCTGCTATTTCACTTGTAGTACTTGGCTCCCCATTGCTGCAAGATTACCACATCGCGATCTTTACAGAGATTCAGAATATTTCAGCTCGCTTCGCTTAGTAAATGAGAGAAAGCACTCGTTTAGGGGGTTGCATACTACTTGCATACTACTAAAGTACCACAAGGACTTGAATGTATATAACAGCAGAGCGCTAATGCAGCCCCGCCAGATTGATTTTACCTTCCCATATGTGTCACACTTTTAATGTAGCAAGTTCTCTTTTTTAACCTTTCACTGAAACAGCGTGTTTACAAGGTTACAATACATGGCACTAAATCAAAGCGTGATTTAGTCATTTAGCCATAAACAATACGTCATTCATAACGAAGGATCCTTCAGAATTTCTCTAGGTTGGCTGTGCAAAGGCTCGCGGATCATGTTATGACTCTCAATGGATTCTTGAAAGCAAACAGTTCTGCCACTATACACGCTAGGCAAGGTTAAAATGATACCCTACAAATACACAAAATGATAATAGGCTAGTGCCCGAATCTCAAGGATTCATCCCCAAAGTTGGCATTTTTTGCCTATTCCTAAGGTTTTCTTACGTCGCTTTTAACGCAGCGGCTCTCCATGGGCATCATCTATGGCCTACACAACCCGCATTAAAAAGCACTACTACGGGCAGTCTGACTGACCCACGACGTAAGGAAGAAGGTGGGTCTTTGTTGTCTCGACGTGTGAGTGGCACGCTACGTACTAATTCACGCCCCGAAGCGCCTAAATCAGGTTATTTACTTTCATTTCATTGTCGAGGCACTGGGCTCAGTTTGGCGGGTGAACAATGGTACTGCTTGCATCTTACTTGTCAGTTATGTATGTAGATTGATTAATTGATTATTTAAAACTTTATTTTGGTCCTGACAAGACCCAGGGGAGACCCCGCGTTACCCGGCTAATCCCACGTCGGAACCGTCAAGCCAAGCTTGGCGGCCCGTTCACGGGCACTCTGGACGGCGAGGGTTTGATCGTTATGTTCGGGGCTGCGTAAGAGCGCAGCCCAGCTGTCCTCGCTGAGGGCGGAGCCGATGACTTCACATTCCGACAACACATGGTTGAATATTGCTGACAGTCCACAGGCCGGGCAATCCGCACTTGGATACCGTTCAGGGTACATGGCATGGAGAACCGCAGGGTTAGGATGCGCACTGGCTTGCAATAGTCTAAGGGTAACTGCCTGCGCCCTGCACAAGGCAGGGCAAGGCAGGGTGTGGGAGAGGAAATACCCTTCTTGACATATAGAAGTGCTTTGTTATTTCGTTGAACGTAAGTAAGGGTTTCCAGCGAGCCAGATGGACTGCGGAGTCGGTGCGGTCAGTGAGACCTTGCGTGGCCTCGTGTGCACCCTCGTTCGGGTTATAGGTAGAGCCCTCAATCGACTCCAGGTGAGCGGGAAACCAAGTGAGAGAATTAGGCGTGATACTCTTGACGCTTTAAAGAATGCGGAGGGCCTGAGGGGCTATCATCCCGGTTTCGTAGGCTTTGATAGCCGCCTAACAGTCACTGTATATTGACTCTCTGTCACTATCTAGCATAGCCAGCGCGATTGCAACCTGTTCGGCTATCACGGGCTTCGATGTGCGTACCGTGGTGAATCAAGTGAGCCTTGAATTTGAATCGACGATGGAAACAGCGAATGCGTCATGTAGGACATATGGCGCAGCATCCACAAAGCTTGCATCGGTTGCTACGGACGTGCTCGAGCAGAGCTCTACCCCTGGCTTTACCGACGTTGTGCGCAGGGTGCATATTGCGGGAAATGGGTGTGATGCGTAGTTGAGACCTGATGTTTCTGAGAATCTGCATGGAATCGGGACACTGGCCAATAGAGTTGAGGCCCAAGTCGTCGATTATCTTGCGGCCCGATTTGGTTCCGGAAAGCCTGAGCAGCTGTGAGTGCTCTTGCACCTCGATTATCTCTTAGAGTGTATTGTGAACGTCGAGCTTGAAAAGGTTTTCAGTGCGAGTGCCTACAGGCAAGCAGAGCGCGAGCTCGAAGACCTTTCTTATGAGGGAATTGAGCTTTTTTCTCTTTGTAACTTGCCAATTATGCATGGCCGCCGAGTTAGAAAGGTGGCAGCGCACAAACGCATGTATGATGCGGATCAGCTTGTCATCTTTCATTCCCCGGTGTCTGTTGATGATTACCCACCAATCAATCGCATGTGAAGATGCTGTCTACAGAACAAGTATGAAATACTTCCGTGAACTGTATGCGTATGGTTAGGTTGGTTTAGTGCATGATAACATGAAAATCTTGACAAATATGTCATCAATGTCATGATTTGCATATCATGGTCATGGTTTCGTTCACATGACAAGTTGCAAAACTGGTGTGGTATGATATACTACATGGCAAACACAAGGGACAGATCACAACGTGGAAATCATGACATGCATGTCGTGTAAGTTATGACTACACGCTGCTCATGGTGCGCTCGCGGTCGTTTTGCTAGCTTCGCATATACCAAATCTGGTATTACGGGACGTGAACGGATGGCAAAGGTATATGACTGGTGCAAACATTATGATCATGAGATGCGTGTCACGTAAAACATGACTACATGCCACGTTCATGATCCACTTGCGGCCGTTTCGCAAGCTTCACTTATGCCGAATTTCGTATTACGTGAAGCGAATGGACGACGAAGGTAAATGCCACGTCCAAACATGATAACTATGGCATGAGTGCCATGTGACGACATCACTACATACCACACTCATGGTGCACTCGCGGCCGTATCACAAGCTGCACATACACCAAATTTGGTATTACGTCACGTGAATGGATGTCGAAGGTATGTGACTGGTACAAACATGATAATCATGAGATGCGTATTATGTAAGAACATGACTACATGCCACACTGATGATGCGCTCGTGGCCGTCCCGCCAGCTTCACATATACCAAATATAGCATGCGAGACTGGAATGAATAGCGAAGCTAAATTACATATCCAAATATGATAATCATGGCATGCGTGTCATGTAGAACATGGCTACGTGCTACACTCATAGCGTACTCGCGGCCGTTTCTCTAGCTCTACATGTACCGAATTTGGCATTACGTGATGTGAATATATGACGAAGTAAAATGACACACCGAAACATGTTAACCATGGTATGTGAGTCATGTAAAACATCCCTACATGCTATGCTCATAGCGCTTTCGGGGCCATTTCGCTAACTCAACATATACCGAATTTGGTATCACATGTCGTGAATATAAGAAGGTAAATGACACGTCAAAGCATGATAATCCTGACAAGGAAGTGATGTGCGGCATGATGAACGTCCGCCTCACAACTTTGCGTGGATTTAAATACATATCCTCTTGAGGGATAGTGGCAATCTACCTGTCATAATTTGAGAGTGCTTGCCGAATGTGCTCCACCCCATTCTTATTCTTCTAGTTACTTCAATCTCGTGGTTCGGCTCTGCGGTTATTACCTGCCCTAAGTAGACATAGTCTTTTACAACTTCAAGTGCACTATTACCAATCTCGAAGCGCTGCTCTTTGCCGAGGTTGTTGTACATTACTTTCGTTTTCTGCAGATTAATTTTAAGACCCACTTTTCTGCTCTCCTTGTCTAACTCCGTAATCATGAGTTGCAATTCGTCCCCCGAGTTACTCAGCAATGCAATGTCATCAAGAGGAAGGTATATAACAGCTGTATCTTGCCGGTACTTAGCTACGGAGCAGAAACTTGGAGACTTACAAAGAGGGTTCAGCTTAAATTGAGGACGACGCAGCGAGCAATGGAAAGAAAAATGGTAGGTGTAACCTTAAGAGACAAGAAGAGAGCAGAGTGGATTAGGGAACAAACGGGGGTTAAGGATATCATAGCTGAAATCAAGAAGAAGAAATGGACATGGGCAGGGCATGTAGCGCGTAGACAGGATAACCGCTGGTCATTAAGGGTAACTGACTGGATTCCCAGAGAAGGGAAGCGGGTTAGGGGGAGACAGAAGGTTAGGTGGGCAGATGAGATTAAGAAGTTTGCAGGTATAAATTGGAAGCAGCAAGCACAGGACCGGGTTAACTGGCGGAACATGGGAGAGGCCTTTGTCCTGCAGTGGACGTAGTCAGGCTGATGATGATGATGATGATGATGAAATACATATCAACTTTTATCATTCCTGCTTCAGATATCATCAATTTCCACTGTACGTGGGATCTGCCAATTGTTTTCTAAGGTCATGTTCACCTGACAACACCTAAACAATGCTTCGTAGAATGTATGTCCTAATTAATTACGAAATCCAAACAGATTTTGTTCTGTTTTTTTTTTTTAATGAAATGTTTCATTATTGGCCTCTTACGTTTCAACAGAGAAATGTACGTAGGTCATCACTTATAGCATACTCAAAAACCCCTGCGTGAAGATTTGTAGTATATATTTGGAAAAAGAATATCAATTGCGAATGGGGAATGCTGAGTTATTCTAGTAAGCAGTGTGATCGCATTACCTAAGCCATTAAAAAAATGCGAACTTCATCAGTGCAGGGTTGAGAGTTCTGGTGCCTGCATGCTGTTTCAACAAACATCAGTGGATGCCTCCTGTAATAACATTCCACATGTTGGCTCTCGTTGCTTACTTCGCGAGAGACAGTATGAAAAGATCGTCGCTCCCTGAAGCTGCCGTATACCACTACAACAACGTATGGGAATTGGGGGATATCGGATTAAAAAATTTTTGTTCTATAACTAGCATGTCAACAATAATTATTTCTTGTTTAAATAAGTGGACATGACTCACATATTTTTATAATAAAATTTTTATTCACCCTCTGTATATTTACACCTAAATAAAATTTTGTGCAATTGTTGTAAAGCACTGAATGTGCTTTTTGTTTTTTTTCTAAATTGATCACAATATACTTCCATTTGCACTGATAGTTTTGACGTGCTACCTAATGTATCTTTCTGATGTTATCCTTAACTGTGAGTCCCACCGCAGGGGCTCGACTTCGGGACCCTTGTCTGCACACTAATAAACAAGAACACTTGTATTTTGAGTGAATAATAAAGTGAACCTAATTGAACTTGACTAGGGCAGTATTGTCATTGACAATAATAAACAAACCCGTACATTTAACGAGTATCTAAAAGAATGGTATTTTGGGTTGGCACCTTGCATTCTCTGCTGAACTGACTTAAAACCAGTAACGAGAGCACATATATCGAAAGATATTTACATGTATTGCGTCAAAGCACAGCATACCCGAAATTTCGCTTTTATTTAACCGGCAAGTCACGAAGCATGATGAAAAAATCTGGCCGATCCCACGTACCTTGAGAATCAATGTTATGCGAAAAATTTTGAAGCAAGGTGACTGTGCTGTAATTCTTTTATTCAGCGAAGCGTTACGAAATGACCCTAATTATATGCAAAAATGTTGTACGCTCAAATATATGGTAAACAGTCACACGTTTACTGTTTTTATAGTGATGCCAACAGCAACATGGGTACGAGCAACACCAGAAATAGTAAGCTCATAGGTAGGGCTTGTTCCAGCGGTAATGGCGGCCCTGGACACTGCCAAATGAATGAGCTCAACTCACTACACTTATCGTTAACACGAAGTGACGGCTGTATGATATGAGCATGCTTGTACTCTTTATAAGATTGGATAGGCAGCACTGCAACCACACTTGATGTTTAACAAGCATTAGACAGTAACCAGAGAACACAGATAATTATAGCATGTAAGTGTCTTCACATATCTAACGACCTAAATAAAAAGCGAAGAGCGTGCAAATAGTAGCATTCTCGGTTTCGACAAAGTGTATATCCAACTTACCATGATACGCTAAAGTGAGTTAGACGAAGCAGTGAATTGTTTATCAACACCGAAGCCGCCCAAGCTTACGGTGTGTGACCATTCTTTAGCGCAAATAAGAAATGAAATATATCTCCGTCTGTACGGGCATAAAGAAATATTTTTTCAAGGTGCCCGTGAAAGTGACTTACAAGGAGAATAATAACATTTATTGAGAGGTAGAGACCCTCAGACAATATGTCTGAGTTTTCACTAGCTTGTGCCGCCAACCGGACATGGTCCGTATGCGCAAGTTGCACCTTCAGTTCGGAGCTAATGAGAAGTGGTCCTCCTTACTCCAATCAGTTCACTGTTTAATACCTATGCTGTGAGCTATTAAGATTATTTGGCCTTCTTCGGCAGCTCATGAGATGTAGTAGAGGGTAGGTGCTGTATCGCGATGCTAAAAACAATTTTGTGTAATCGGAATAAATGCTGATAGAACCCTATAGGAATTATAGTTATGCCCCCAAGTTTGACGGGGTAGGGGGCGCAATATTTTTGCCGAGCACATCTCTGATCAGTGACACACTCTCACGAAGCCATTCAAGAAGGAAAAGCTCTTATTGGCCTCGATATCGAGCAGAGTCACCGCCTGGCGGCACCTGGACGAAGAGGCGAAGTGAGGATTGCTCCACGCATCGTCTACTAGCCACGTCGTGTTTTTATGTGCGCGTACGTCATGCACGTTCTCAAAGTGTGGTGCGTCCGGTCATATCAGCGGGAGTGTCACTGTCTCTACGTATGTCTGAAACGACGTACGACAGCATTTCGTCTTGCTCAGCTGCTAATGCATTGCTATAAGATCGGCGAGTGCCACTTTCCAGAGTGTTGTTTATTGTCATCGTACCCTCCATTTACCAAAATATTTTCAGAGTGGGTGCTATTTTCTGGGTCAAGCACAACGCAAAATGCTCTTTGCATTCTCCCAAGCGTGAGGACTATTAGATGTTGTGTGATTGCAGCGTTTTATAACGACTCAGTAATAAAAAAATGTACAGACAGACAGACAGACAGACAGACAGACAGACCAAAATTTTTCTGTCGAAGGCCTCCAAGAAAGACTATTGTTTTAAAAAAAAACAGGCTGTAGCACTTGCCCTTTGTTGATAGGTGTACAACTACGGCACTGTAGTTTATCAATCATGCGAGGGGCCTCAATTGTGTTTTTCTGGCTATAGTACCATTACAAAAAAGTATTACTATTACACAACCTGTAACACATCGGTACTTAAAACAGAGTTACCGTGCGCAAACGTGTGTTTAGATTTAGAACGCTTTAAAGAGCCCAGGCGTAAAAAAACTAATGCAGACGGCATGCCTTATATATAAGGTCGTACACTTTCACTGAAAGTTTTATCTTTTTTACTTTGTCTTCAGCGTTTGTGTAGTATTGTTAGTGACCCACAAAAGGCGCTGGTCATGTTTTGTCGGAAAAAAAAACATGCTTGTCGCATTAACCAGGCCATTGTTATAGCATTGTCATGCACGTAAGTCATTTATGAATGCTTTGTGCTAAACTTTTATATAAGATTTTTACTGGTGCATAAGCGTGTGCGTACACGTGGTAAACGCTGTAGCGCGCAAAACGCCGTCAGTTAATTACTATGATTTTCTGACTAGACTTATCGAATGTACCCTATTCCATGGTGAACAGAACGAGAGAAAGAAAATATTATGCGGATAAGGTGTGAACAGTCGTACTGGACTAACCGAACAGAAATGCGAGTTTTCTGCGATCTTTCTTTTTCTCTTTTTTCTAGTATGCAGATGACAAAAATGTAAATAAGTAGTTCAGTTACGCTATATCAGTGCGTATGAGACAGAACACAAACTAACCACGTAGAAACAACTCAACAAAGGCGTGATTAAGTGCGGAAGCATGAAGAGTCACCCAGAGTGACGATCCCTATCACAGGCACAATGCGCTTTACTCGCGGGTAATGTTAATGTTGCATAGGCGTCGTGCACGTATTCAGTAGAGAAAATCGTAGATATTAGCAGTAAACTGTAGTCAACGCTTTTGATCCACTATACCAATCGGCTCAGGACGCACGCTACCAAGCGCCGCAGCGTGCGTTTAAATACGCGCCGTCGACCGTCTATCCACACTTGCGCGGAGATGTTGCTGCCACCTATAGTCTGATACATGCAGTCTAGAGGTTAAGATCCTTAAAAGTCGAGAGGTTAAGGAGCGCGCAAGGGGCTCTAGCTCGCCTGCTCAAAAAATGAGCGGAGCGCTTTGCCTCTTACCGGCACCCAGGTATATATATATATATATATATATATATATATATATATATATATATATATATATATATATATATATATATATATATATGGGAAAGAAGTGTATACCTAAGGGCTCGTTTTTCCGTGTTTTAACACAATAATAATGAGATCTAACAGACAGTAATGCCAAAGAATGTACAGGGGAAGTTATTAGAACCAATTGAATGTAAATAAGAAGAAAGAAAATTGGATGAAAAAATAACCAGCCGTGAGCAGGAATCGAACCTACGACCTTCCAATAACGCGTTCGATGCTCTAACCACTGAGTTACCACAGCGGCCTTCCCTCCATCTACTTTTTTGGGTTTATATGTGAATTTAGAAGTAGGACTGACAGTCAGCGCCATCTATAGGCCAAACGACGAGTGTGAAAACACTCTTATGCGCATGTTTGGCGTCACGTAACACGTGAACTTATTATGAGCGGGCAGCTGAATAATTGTCCCTCTTATACAACCTAAACACACCAAGTCTGCCATTACGAGACCCTCGCTCAATGAAATAAGGGAAAGAAGTGTACACATAAGGCCTCGTTTTTCCGTGTTTTAACACAATATTAATGAGATCTAACAGACAGTAATGCCAAGGAATGTACAGGGGAAGTTATTAGAACCAATTGAATGTAAATTAGAAGAAAGAAAAGTGGATGAAAAAATAACCAGCCGTGAGCAGGAATCGAACCTACGACCTTCGAATAACGCGTTCGATGCTCTAACCACTTAGCTACCACAGCGGCCTTCCCTCCATCCACTTTTTTGGGTTTATATGTGAATTTTGAAGTAGGAGTGACGGTCAGCGCCATCTATAAGCCATACGACGAGTGTGAAAACACTCTTATGCGCATGTTTGGCGTCACGTAGCACGTGAACTTATCATGAGCGGGCAGCTGATTAATTGTCCCTCTTATACAACCTAAACACACCAAGTCTGCCATCACGAGACCCTCGTTCAATGAAATAAGGGAAAGAAGTGTATACATAAAGCCTCGTTTTTCCGTGTTTTAACACAATATTAATGAGATCTAACAGACAGTAATGCCAAGGAATGTACAGGGGAAGTTACTAGAACCAATTGAATGCAAATAAGAAGAACGAAAAGTGGATGAAAAAATAACCAGCCGTGAGCAGAAATCGAACCTTCGAATAACGCGTTCAATGCTCTAACCACTGAGCTACCACAGCGGGCGTACCTCCATCTACTTTTTTGGGTTTATATGTGAATTTAGAAGTAGGACTGACAGTCAGCGCCATCTATAAGCCAAACGACGAGTGTGAAAACACTCTTATGCGCATGTATGGCGTCACGTAACACGTGAACTTATTATGAGCGGGCACCTGAATAATTGTCCCTCTTATACAACCTAAACACACCAGGTCTGCAATTACGAGACCCTCCTTCAATGAAATAAGGGAAAGAAGTGTATACCTAAGGGCTCGTTTTTCCGTGTTTTAACACAATAATAATGAGATCTAACAGACAGTAATGCCAAGGAATGTACAGGGGAAGATATTAGAACCAATTGAATGTAAACAAGAAGAAAGAAAAGTGGATGAAAAAATAACCAGCCGTGAGCAGGAATCGAACCTACGACCTTCGAATAACCCGTTCGATGCTCTGACCACTGAGCTACCACAGCGGCCTTCCCTACATCCTGCTCACGGCTGGTTATTTTTTCATCCACTTTTCTTTCTTCTTATTTACATTCAATTGGTTCTAATAACTTCCCTTGTACATTCCTTGGCATTACTGTCTGTTAGATCTCATTAATATTGTGTTAAAACACAGAAAAACGAGCCCTTAGGTATACACTTCTTTTTCTTATTTCATTGAACGAGGGTCTCGTGATGGCAGACTTGGTGTGTTTAGGTTGTATAAGAGGGACAATTATTCAGCTGCCCGCTCATAATAAGTTGACGTGCTACGTGACGCCAAACATGCGCATAAGAGTGTTTCCACACTCGACGTTTGGCTTATAGATGGCGCTGACTGTCACTCCTACTTCTAAATTCACATATAAACCCAAAAAAGTGGATGGAGGGAAGGCCGCTGTGGTAGCTCAGAGGTTAGAGCATCGAACGCGTTATTCGAAGGTCGTAGGTTCGATTGCTGCTCACGGTTGGTTATTTTTTCATCCACTTTTTTTTCTCCTTCTTTACATTCAATTGGTTCTGATAAGTTCCCCTGTACATTCCTTGGCATTACTGTCTGTTAGATCTCAGTATTATTGTGTTAAAACACGGAAAAACGAGCACTTAGGTATACACTTCTTTCCCTTATTTCATTGAACGACGGTCTCGTAATGGCCGACTTGGTGTGTTTAGGTTGTATAAGAGGGACAATTAATCAGCTGCCCGCTTATAATAAGTTCACGTGCTACGTGACGCCAAACATGCGCATAAGAGTGTTTTCACACTCGTCGTTTGGCTTATAGACGGCGCTGACTGTCACTCCTACTTCTGAATTCACATATAAACTCAAAAAAGCGGATGGAGGGAAGGCCGCTGTGGTAGCTCAGTGGCTAGAGCGTTGAACGCGTTATTCGAAGGTCGTAGGTTCGATTCCTGCTAACGGCTGGTTATTTTTTTCATCCACTTTTCTTTCTTCCTATTTACATTCAATTGGTTCTAATAACTTCCCCTGTACATTCCTTGGCATTACTGTCTGTTAGATCTCATTACTATTGTGTTAAAACACGGAAAAACGAGCACTTAGGTATACACTTCTTTCCCTTATTTCATTGAACGAGGGTCTCGTAATGGCCGACTTGGTGTGTTTAGGTTGTATAAGAGGGACAATTATTCAGCTGCCCACTCATAATAAGTTCACGTGCTACGTGACGCCAAACATGCGCATAAGAGTGTTTTCACACTCGTCGTTTGGCTTATAGATGGCGCTGACTGTCACTCTTACTTCTAAATTCACATATAAACCCAAAAAAGTGGCTGGAGGGAAGGCCGCTGTGGTAGCTCAGTGGAAAAAGCTATTGACGACCTAAGTACAGGCAAGACGCCCGGCCCTGATGGAATCGGGGCGGAGTTTTATAAAGTTTATAAAGAAGACGTGGCAGTTGCGCTATACGAAGTTATCGTAGAAGCATACAAAAAGAAAAAACTGCCACGCTCTTACACGCAGGCGCATACTGCCTTGATTCCGAAGACAGATGATAGCAGCAAACTTCAATCTGTAACATCATATCGACCTATCAGTCTTTTGAACACTGATTATAAAATATTCATGAAGGTTTTAGCCAGGAGAATTCAGAACATCATTGAAAAGATTGTAGGGACACACCAGACATGCGGCATAAAAGGTCGCAGCATCACCACGAACATACATATAGTAAGAAGTGTACTAGAGATTTGTGACGCCTTTGAAGAACGAATAGCAATCATGCAGATAGATCTACAGAAAGCTTTTGACCGTGTCTCCCATGAAGTATTGTTCAGTGTGTTGAAGCATGTGGGAGTTGGTGACGTAATTTTTGATGGTTTGAAGATGGCATATTCACAGTGTGTAACGCAGTTGATAGTCAATAAGCAGCTCAGTGAAGAAATTGAAATACTAAGTTCTATCAGACAGGGATGCCCGGCCTCAGCATTGTTATTTGCCATCTACCTAGAACCCTTTTGCTTATCAATCATTCAAAACTCAAGTGTGCAAGGCTTTCGGTTACAGAACACGGAGATAAAATTACTCGCATATGCTGACGATGTGGCAGTACTCTGCCAAGATAGACAAAGTATATGTGAAGTCGTTTACATGGCAAATAAATTTTGTGACATGACGGGCAGTGTAATTAACTGGCATAAAACAACTGCCTTTTGGTACGGCAATTGGGATGTGAGGCCTGAGGTATACCTTAACGTAAAATGGGAAAGCAAACCCCTAAAGTACCTCGGTGTACCCTTGGACAGCTATCGCGACAACGCGGATTACTGGAAAGGTGAAGCAGAAACCCTCAAGCAAAAAACAAATGCCTGGGGTGGTCGGGATCTGTCTATATTCGCACGTGCAACTGTGTGCAACATGTTTTTGATATCAAAAATCTGGTATGTCATGCAAGTTATCTGTATGTCACGCGTCAATGTACAGAAGTTTCACAGGATTTTTGCTGTGTTTGTGTGGAAATCGCCGTGGGAACGTACAAGCCGGTCTAATTTATTCCAGTCCGTTAGTAATGGCGGACTCGGTTTATGTCATTTATTTATTAGACAAGTTGTCTCTCGGTTTATTTTCCTTCGCGATCAAAGAAACAAATTTCTGCAAACAGTGATAAAAGTAAGGCTGTCATCACGCATCCCAGATTTTGTTGTGTCTACAAACAGTGATATGTGCCGATATGTGTCTGGGTTTTTGAGAGAAGTTATACAGTCTTTTGAGTTTTTGAAAGTGCGCTTTTCGCTGGAATATCTTGCCACTGTTAAGCGAAAAAATCTGTACAGGGATCTCCGTGATGTCTTGTTCCCAACACCTTTGTACAGATCTATGTTCAATAGAGGACCCGGACAGGATGTTTTGAAAAGGGTCAAAAAGATGAAAGTAAAAGCAGGGGCAAAAACTTTCTTTTTTAAATTGCATTCCGGGACTCTCCCCGTAAAGCAGTGGCTAGCGGACAAGGGAATCGATGTACCATGGACAACCAATTGTTTACTTTGTAAAACACCCGAGACAATAGACCATGTGTTTATTCATTGCTGGGACGCTGTCTTTCATTGGGACATCCTTCAAAGAACATTGAAAAAAGATCTCCCCATTACAAGCCATGGCATTCGTTTTCTCTGTGTGGATGAGGACGACGGCATACCATACGACATGGTTATGTTAATTAGCCTTCACAGCATCTGGCAGACCACTATGGCTTACAGACATCTTGACCAGAACATACGTCCTGTCCGGGAGAACTTCATTGCAAATATGCGGTATATCACTGAGGTGTATAAACAAGAAGAAGAACCTCCCAGCTGGCTAACAATGTTAGAGAAATTGTGAAACCTGAAAAAATTTTAATGTGAGCACTTCGGATCAAATATTGGTCCAAGTGTTTTTTATCATTCATGTTTCTGTGTGAACACCTGTAAAGAAAAACAGGTAATAAAGAAAAAAAAAGCTGTGGTAGCTCAGTGGTTAGAGCATCGAATGCGTTATTCGAAGGTCGTAGGTTCGATTCCTGCTCACGGCTGGTAATTTTTTCATCCACTTTTCTTTCTTCTTACTCACATTAAATTGGTTCTAATAACTTCCCCTGTACATTCCTTGGCATTACTGTCTGTTAGATCTCATATATATATATATATATATATATATATATATATATATATATATATATATATATATATATATATATATATATATATATATTCCTGCTCACGGCTGGTTATTTTTTCATCCACTGTTCTTTCTTCTGATTTACATTGTATTGGTTCTAATAACTTCCCCTGTACATTCCTTGGCATTGCTGTCTGTTAGACCACATTGATATTGTGTTAAAACACGGAAAAACGAGCCCTTAGGTATACACATCTTTCCCTTATTTTATTAAACGAGGGTCTCGTACTGCCAGACTTGGTGTCATTAGGTTGTATACGAGGGACTATTAATCAGCTGCCCGCTCATAATGAGTTCACGTGCTGCGTGACGCTAAACATGCGCATAAAAGAGGGTTTTCACACTCGTCGCTTAGCTTATAGAAGGCGCTGACTGTCACTCCTACTTCTAAATTCACATATAAACCCAAAAAAGTGGATGGAGGAAAGGCCGCTGTGGTAGCTCAGTGGTTGGAGCATCGAACGCGTTAATCGAAGGTCGTAGGTTCGATTCCTGCTCACGGCTGGTTATTTTTTCACCCACTTTTCTTTCTTCTTATTTACATTCAATTGGTTCTAATAACTTCCCCTGTACATTCCTTGGCATTACTGTCTGTTAGATCTCATAATTATTGTGTTAAAACACGGAAAAACGAGCACTTAGGTATACACTTCTTTCCCTTATTTCATTGAACGAGGGTCTCGTAATGGCCGACTTGGTGTGTTTAGGTTGTATAAGAGGGACAATTAATCAGCTGCCCGCTTATAATAAGTTCACGTGCTACGTGACGCCAAACATGCGCATAAGAGTGTTTTCACACTCGTCGTTTGGCTTATAGATGGCGCTGACTGTCACTCCTACTTCTGAATTCACATATAAACTCAAAAAAGCGGATGGAGGGAAGGCCGCTGTGGTAGCTCAGTGGTTAGAGCATTGAACGCGTTATTCGAAGGTCGTAGGTTCGATTCCTGCTAACGGCTGGTTATTTTTTTCATCCACTTTTCTTTCTTCCTATTTACATTCAATTGGTTCTAATAACTTCCCCTGTACATTCCTTGGCATTGCTGTCTGTTAGATCTCGTTAATTTTGTGTTAAAACAAGGAAAAACGAGCCCTTAGGTATACACTTCTTTCCCTTATTATATATATATATATATATATATATATATATATATATATATATAAGAGAAAGAGGTTTATACCTAAGGGCTCGTCTTTCCGTATTTTGACATAAAATTAATGAGATCTAACAGACAATAATGCCAAGTAATATATAGGGGAAGTTATTAGAACAAATGTAATGTAAATAGGAACAAAGAAAAATTGGTGAAAAAATAACCAACCATGAGCAGGAATCGAACTTACGACCTTCGAATAACGCGTTTGATGCTTTAACCACTGAGCTAACAGCGGCCTTCCCCCACGCCACTTTTTTGGGATTTATATGTGTATTTAAACGTTGGATGGATATGGCTGTACCCTTTACATCGGGCGGTGGCTAGCGCCACCAAGACGTAATACTTAATGAACCAAAAACTAGATTTATTTTTTCCCTTAAATAGTGAGGTTGAGGATTCGTACTTTGCAGTGAAGGGTTTAATTTTCACTCGTGCCTTGACTTTAGCCACCAATCAGATAACCTCCTTGTAGTCAATTCTACCCGCTTAAAGTATATTTTGCCTTCACTGTCCCTAAACCCCAGTGCTCTGAAAAATTCTGCGCCATCATTCTGAACTATAAGGTGAAACCCTTTACAGAACATTATCAAGTGTTCGGCAGTTTCTTCTTCCTCTCCACACGCACTGTATACAGTGTCTAACCCTTCGTATTTGGCCCGATATGTCTTGGTTCGCAATACTCCCGTTCTAGCCTCAAAGAATAGAGAACTACCCGAGTATTATCATAGATCCTTTCCTTGGCAATTTCCTGCTTAAAAGTTCGATAGATCTCTAGTGCGGACTTTTCAATCATGCCAATTCTCCACATATCGGTCTTAGCTTCTTTCACCTTTTTTTTTTTTTGGTTTGGCCCCCTGGTGTTTTCTAAGTATTTAGCAGTCAAATTTCTGGTTCACTTCCGCCATTTTGTATCGACATTCTTCATGTACAAGTAGCTGAATACCTTCCTAGCCCAACGCTTCTCACCCATTTCTCTCAATCAATTCTCAAATTTTATGTTGCTGCTAGCTTCCATGCCCTCAAATGATGTCCATCCCATATCACCTTGTACTCCCTGATTTGGTGTATTCCCGTGAGCTCCTAATGCAAGCCTACCTATTCCACGTTGCTTAATTTCTCATCTTGCTTGAACTTCTGATCTCATGCTCAAGACCGCATTGCCGAACGTCAGACCAGGAACCATGACCCCTTTCCAACGTGGGTGTGTCAGTCAGCGCTATCTGTAGCCAAGCGGCGAGTGTGGAACACCATTTTCTGAGTCTGTGTGGCGTCACGTAGCACGTGAACTTATTACGAGCGGGGAGCTGACCAATAGTCTCTCGTATACAACCTAATGACACCAAGTCTGCCAGTACGAGACCCTCGCTAATGAATAAGGTATATATATATATATATATATATATATATATATATATATATATATATATATATATATATATATATATATATATATATATATATATATATATATATTATATATATATATATATATATATATATATATAGCCCTCCACCAAGAAGAAGTAGGGGGACTGAGCCCCCTCCCCTACTTCCAACAGTGGTCAATGTTGGCTGCACAATGGGGAAACAAACAACTAAGGCGATGTTTTCTTTGACCACAGTAATCACTCTGTTATATTGTTACGAGGGAACCAAATATTACGAGAAACTTTTGCATATAATGATATAATTCCAACAATTTGCTGTCATGATTTTTCTAGTGGAGTTTTTGCAGTGCGGCCGCTGTACAACGCTTTCGCCCCTTGTGCTGCAGCATTGCAGAGCAGGCTAGCCCTGAAGGGCCCTATAAGATCGCATCACTGGCTCATGCTTTTATTTTGCTGTGCTTGGCTGGCTGATGTAGCTACAGATGGGAATGAGAAAAGTTTTTATAGAATAATGAAAGCACTTGCTGCTTCACGAACACAATTTTCTTCCGAAGAAAAGAAATAGCATCACTGCTCCTCTGTCGAAGCTGCTGTGCGCCTTTAAGTGTGATGAGTTTTTTTCAATGTTTGATTTTGCACTACTGAAAGAGAAAAAAAAAAGGTTTGCACTTCAGTTTCCGATCAACCAAATCAGTGATCAGTTTTGTGTATGATACCTTGCAACGGTGGCAGAAGCTTACAAAGTGGCGATAAATACAACAGTAGAATTGAGCAGTGGCAAGCTCAACTTATATTCATTCTCTGAAATGTGATCCCGCGGACCAGGGAGATAGTTAAAGTCCATGGTTTGTTTGCACTATGTGGACTTTAAGAAAGCGCACACGTGCAGTGCTGCTTATTCCTCTCTCTATCTCGGCAAGGATGAACTAATTGTATTTATGCAGAGAGTTGTGAGGTAATGCATAAAAAATGCATCTATCTAAAAAGTGCGTTTTTGCGTGTACCCCCTATTTGCTGATGAAGGCAGGCTCTCCTGTGGAAACTATGGAAAAAATAAACATTTTAGCACGTTCGCCCATCGTTTCTCCCCCCCTCCACACACACACACACACACACACACACACACACACACACACACACACACACATATATATATATATATATATATATATATTCTGCAAACAAATCAGGTAAGCTTGCCCCCCCCCCCCCTTCTACTCGTCAAGGAGTTGGTACGCCACTGATGTTGCCAATGCTATGAAGCGCGATATTATGTCAGAAGAAGCTGCTTCTCCAATCCTGGAAAAGGAGTAGCGCCAAAACCACATGCACATATGGCAGCACACAAAGAGGCAACACATGTGCAAGATTTACCAGATGAGTGTGCAAGCAGCCTTATGTTGTAAATTTCACTCAAACTACTGGCTTTGCAAGATTGTCCCGTCAACGCAACACCCTTGAAAAGGTCACATACGGACCTGCTTGCTTTGCACACCCTTTAATTATAAGGCCTGCGTTCTGAATGCGAACGGTGTCAGTGCATTATACGGTTTGCTATGTTTTTCCCCCCTCTTGATAGCTCTACTAGGTTCGCCTATAGGACATACCAGAAAGATTTTTAGGTCGAAGGACTAAACTACTGAAGTGCTATTTTGTGTCATATATTCACCTGCAGCTTTTATAGCATTACGGACTCTTTTGGAAGGTGACTTTTTTCATGAAAGGACAATTGCGCAGATATTGCGACTAGGCACCTAAAGTCTCACAGGTAGCGTATGATTTAGCCGCGATAGCTTATCATCACTAAGAAGTATGCATAGCGAACACCGAACAAGACGTCAGGACAATTTTGGCAAGATGTTCTCTTGTGTTCGCTTGTGGGCCATGTTTTCTGCTCAGCTAGAAACAAACCTGAGCCGCCTATTTTTTTTTTACACTTGAAAATATTACGTGGCGTTTTACGTCCCATAACTTCGATATGGTTATTAGACACGCAATAGTGCAGGGCTCCGCAAATTTTGACCACCTGATGTTCTTCAACGTGCACTGATTTCGGACAGCACATTTCAGCTCCCTGGAAATGCAACCACCATGGGCGGAATGGAACCTCTGACCTTTGGGTCAGCAGCCCAGCACCTTAGCAGCTGAATCACCGAAGCAGACAATTTAGAAACCTGGCTGAATAATTAAATAGTAATAAAATGGCTAAATCAGATAGTGATAACAAAAAATGAAGTAAATATCAACAAACAGTGTTAATCAGACTTCTTTCCTTCCTCTACTTGTTTACTTGATCAACAAACAGAAAATATAGATATCGAAAGCCCGTAACTATACTTATCAACCTTCCTGCTTTGTATATTGACTTGCCTCAGTAAACAGCCAATTGAAAACCGACTTTCTGCGGAGCTCAAATTTCGCATCAGTAAGGACCGCATTAACTGTTCTTTTTTCACATCCGTTAGGTGTTTTTCATACATGAACTCTGTTCTCGAAATTTTTGTTGCTCTCTTTGTATTGCATTTATCCGAATTTTCAATAACTTCTAATGAACAAATAGCTAAGACATAATGTAGAATAATGTAAAATATTTTATTGCGACTTCTTGTGATACCTTTGCAAAGCTTTCAGCTAATAAAGACATCTGTACCACCAGATTTCTAAAGGTCTCCCAACAGCCCATTTTAGTAACATTATATTATTACGAACCCAACATCATTTACGCAGCTTCTTCGTACCAGTCTTTTATGCAAGGCCATTCCGTGGTTTATCGTTCGAGCAAGCGGGGATGTGGCAGGATGATGTCATTCGCAGATATGTGAATTTACCCATTATATGGTATACATCTGCTCATAGGAGTTTAATTGCGCGTATTTGTAGCAGTTATTTATTGTGTGGCCCGATCGCGCGCTCCCTTTTATGAGGCGTACTGTTTTTTTTTTCTTTCGACTTGAGTTTCATTAAATCTCTGTCCTCGCATAATTTGTGTGCAATGTGGAGGTGCTGCGGTAATATCAAACCTCGCCATTTGCAGCTAGCTATTCATTCTTGGTCTCCTGAAAACACAATGCGGCATTGTGATCCCATTGGGAAACTCATGCCACGAAGGGTGCCACATTAGGAAGATTGTTTCACAAGCGAGTGAGATTAGGGCTATAAAAACAGACAATGTTCTTTCAGCGGTACCCGTCTTCCGAATCTCCATACACGCCGGAGCTTACGATGTCTCTACGCAGCGTTCTCGCAGCTATGCTAATTTTAGTCTGCACTCTTTACATGTATGTATTGCACATACTGGATTTTGTATTACTTTTGTACATCTATGTTTGCGATTCCAAATTGCATAGAAAACAGGAAAAAAGCCGGCCTTCGTGCGTATTCTTGTAGCTCGACATGTTTGCGTAAAACTGAAAGAACAATTGCGTATGAAGTAAGCCGTGCATCAATCCTACAGAGAAAACTGCATGATGCATACTTGCGCCATGCGGTGACGGTAAAAATGCAGTTGATACATTCCGTACTAGTTGAGACTCAGTAAATCCTCAGTAAATCATCACTTTATGGTAGATTGCAACTATCCCTCAAGAGGAAGGTATAAAACAGCTGCATCTTGGTGGTACTTACCTACGGAGCAGAAACTTAGAGATTTACAAAGATGGTTCAGCTTAAGTTATGGACGACGCAGCGAGCGATGGAGAGGAAAGTAGCAGATGTAATCTTAAGAGACAATAAGAGAGCAGCGTAGATCAGGGAACAAACCGGGGTTAAGGATATCATAGTTGAAATCGAGATGAGGAAATGGGCATGGGTCGGACATGTAGCACGTAGGCGGGATAACCGCAGGTCTTTAGCGGAGCAGACTGGATTTCCAGAGAAGGCAGGCAGGTTAGTGGGAAGCAGAAAGTTAGATGGTCAGAGGATATTAAGAAGATTGCAGGTATATAGTGGCAGCAGCAAGCATGCGACGGAGTTGAGTGGCGGAACATGGGAGAGGCCTTGTCCTGCAGTGATCGTGGTCAGACTGGGGATGATGATGATGTTAAGGGGGCAATTACGAGAGCACCAAGACGTAGGTGTCTATTCTAGATAGACGCAGTCTACATAGACTGGGTCTATCTAGAATAGTGATCGTGGTCAGACTGGGGATGATGATGATGTTAAGGGGGCAATTACGAGAGCACCAAGACGTAGGTGTCTATTCTAGATAGACCCAGTCTACATAGACTGGGTCTATCTAGAATAGACACCTACGTCTTGGTGTAGACTAGGTATAGACTAGGTTGGAAGCTCAATTGTGCTGTAAAAAAGTTCTAAAAGCGTTCAGGTCTTAAAGGCAAAAAAAAATCAGACGTCCTTCGAGTTTTTAGGTCATTTTTATCGCCATATACCAAGGTGAAAAAACAAATTTATATGGCCTGCCCGTGCAATACAAGAATCAATCAACATGTCAGTCAATCAGTCAATCGCTGCCTGGACCGCGGAGCGTAATCGATGCAACTTACGGGAGCAACGGCCTGATGCAGCCCTCATCGCGCACTGCCATGGCTCTCTAGCGTTACGCCACCGAAGGGGCCGTACCCTCTTCCTCCTCGGGGGGAGACGTGCACCACTCCCAGCTATAGTGATTGAAACCTATCGTTAGTGTATTTCTTGATCTCCTGGACTTTTGAGTTCAAGAGCTTTGTATTTCACAAAGTCGGGCTTTACTCGCGGCGAAGTTGCGGAGGTGAGGGGTATGTATTACAGCGTGGGAAATGAAAAACCATCTAGAGGGCAGTGGCTACGGTACTCGGCTGCTGACGGTCAGTAACCGAGTACCTTAGCCGTTAGACCACCGCGGCGGGACAACAATCCTGGCGTCTTAAAATGCATGTGGGGCGGCGGTTCTAACAGAAAACTAGCGTGCGTACACGTCAACGCCGCCACTCAATCAACATTTCAATATAGAGTTATAGTTTAGCGTTAGCGTGATAGCGTAGGTTAAGAGAATGGCGTTACCATGCAGCAAACGTTCGTTGTGGGCAGCGTCTTATAGTTTAGCGGGATAGCGTTTACGTGGTTTACGTACCCCAGCTGGGATGGTGGCGCCACTTATTATATGGTTAATAAGTTAAACAGTGACAATGAAAAGAAAACGAGAATGTTTGCCTGTGCCATCGCGCGAAGCATTATTAGAAGTTTATTTTAGTGATAATAAAAGTAAATAAATATGAACCACGCATTAAACGCAAAAACGGTTATGTTGCCGATTTGCTTACATCGATCTTGTAGTTAGGGCTAGACGCGTTCGAAATGAGAAGCTATCTCAAAAACTACGCCACCTTATCCGTAATACTCGGTCATCGAAACTAACTGAAGGCAAGCGAAGCGACTTTGAATAGTCGTTTGCTGCGAACAAGGTGAATCTTTCAAAAACTACGCCGAAATCACTTCGAAGTGGGCGTCCGAGAGCGCCGCGATGTTTACGTACACTACGTACACCTACGCTACCACGGTGACGTGAAATCTGAAGAATACCGCGCGTACGGAAAGCGGTACGGGTGACATACGTATCTGCGCATGCGCACTTTGATTCTAGTATCACGGTACACCCGGTATCTCGGTAAGCCCGGTATACTATAACTATTATTGCAGCTATGTCAGTGCGATTGTTGCGCTACATTTTACCAAAAGGTGGCCGTGAAATAAAGGAGGTGGCTGCGCCACATCTCAGCTCATTCTGTGGTGGGTGACAGTAGTGGTGGCGCTACTGATTCGCTACTGGTCACAGTAGTGGCGGCACTAATTGTACTGAAAATTTCAAGAGCATCTGCTTTTAGAGCACACGCGTAGTAGCCTGTGAATGCGTGTAATTGGTCGCTTTTAGCACGCTTAATGCATTGCTGAGCCTTTACCAGTGCATGCTCACATGTGAACTGCCTTGGTGCGCGAGTAAATATACATGCGTGCCAAAATTGTTTCGAGACATTCCCTTGTTTCAGGAGCCAGCCGATCCACAGAAGAAACAACGATGTACTAAAATCAGAATTCGCACGGATCCACCTAACCGCTCGCTCAATGGTGTGCGGTTTGAAAATAGCGTTTCGAGCCGCGCTAAGCCACTTATGATGAAAGCATACCGCGTATAAAGCATACGCTCCTTTTTTCGGCCATCTCTGCGGTATCCAGAACACTGATCCTCATATAAGTCCACTTGTACTCAATAGTTTCTTGAGAAACCCGAGCACACGTTACATTGTGAGAACATCTTAATCGGTGACGACTGTTTTATTGTGCCAGTTTTGTGAAGAATCATAATGCTTTCTGAAACGTTTATCTTGTTTTAACCACGTGCTTTCGCAGTCACAGTGCGTCGGTATAATGCAAGCTCCGAGTGCTTGTAGTACCAGGAGGCCTAGCCCGGGAGCCGAGATGAAGGAACGCGTTAACTTCTAGTCACGAACTCCAGGCGAAAGCGGTTGTTTGAAGCATACTAATAATCGCAGTGGTATATATAGCCCGTCTGTTATTCTGTCTAAATTCCCTACAATCGTTTCACTTTCTATTGAAAGCTTATATTGTGCTGCTTTCAAAATCTTTTATTCGCTTAATGCCATTGCGAACCCGCAAACGCTCGTTTATCGCCCAGTACACGCACTTTATACACATCTCCACCCCGCCCCATTAACAATATCTGTGCGATGCCTCTTAAAACCGCCACTATTTGTACGCAGCGCATCTCTCGTTCAACCAGGTTTGAGACCTCACCCTATCAAAAAAGTTCAATTTACCTTGGTCATTTGTAAAGAGACACGCCATACTCAATTTCGCCAACGCCGGGCTACCCAGAATCTTTCTGAAGGTGGCTGAGATATTATGTGCAGAATGGCTAATTTAGGCAATCGGGGGTTGCTGTGAGTGCGTGTAAATAATTTAGTGTCCCCTGAAAACTTAAAGCATGAAAATTTTGGGGGTCGAGGAGGTTAAGGTTATCTCTCTCGCTCCCCTCCACTTGCGCCATCTTGTTTCGGCATGCTTTTAACAGGATAATTTAACTGCCAAAAATAATATCTTTAACACCTTGAAGCCAAGTTCTGTTTATAGTACCAGCTGAATTATATCACGCGCTTCTATCGATGCTCATAGTAAAAAACTACTTTGAAGGACGTCTAGCTTCAGGTACATGTGTAACAATGTTCAAACAATAAGGCTTCACTTCGCCAATCAGGTATTTTTGCTCATAGTTTTCATCCCTTTAGTAATCATTTTAATGATTTAACCTCAATAAAATAACTTTTGATCTCTCACAAGGGCTTTTGTTTAAGTGAAGTTCAGTACTTAGGCGCATCACTTCTCAAGGGTTATGACAACATGCGCTAGAAATGAATGACTGGCGGGCACAAAGAAAGCTGCATTGAAAGATCGCGCCTGGGTAGCTGAAAGACAGAGTAGTTCGTGCTTGCGGTGCGCTGCGCTTTCAGTGCTAATCGAGTGCAGCATCGCCGGTATACGGTCGACGCGGAACGCACCAGGTGCTGAGGTGCATTCACGCCACTCAGCAGTTCTAGAACACTCTATTGATGCTATTCTTTTGCCAATTCAACATCGTGGCTCCCACAGAAGTGTTAGTGGGCGTTTGTCCTGTTTCGGGGAGGTTCTTTCGTTCCACCTGCAGCATGTAAATTTCTGCTTTAGAAGGCAGCAAGGGTGCACACGCAGCTCTCTTGTGCAGCTTGTTTTGCTTTTATCAATTATTGTAGATAAATATAAGGACAGGTTGTCATCAGAGGCCCTCGCATCATAGCGGCAACGTGCCTGTGAGCGCATACGTCGAAATATAGGTGAAATTCATGCGCTTCATATAGGTATGCAGAAGGATTTTTCATAGCCCATATATTTGTGAAACTGGTATCTCACACGCATAACCACTGCTTCATGCGAACGGTGCTGAACTGTCTGAGCACCTTTCAAATTATTTTCGATCCTTCCGACTGTGTCGTCAATCCATCACATGAGGCAAAAAAAAAGTGATTCATTGTTGTAGCGCTTTGCTTTTTTTTTTGATGTACTGCTGGCCTCATCGTTGCTAGTGGGGGTACACAATTTCAACAGAACGCAATTATTGTGACCTTTAGAAATCTGCCTAATGTTTCCATAGGTGAGAGGAAAGAACCTTTTTTAGACCCCTTACTACAACAAATACTAGGCTTTTGCTGACAAACTGGCCCTCCTCGACTATATAATCCTATTGCAGTGGAGAGTTCCGAAGGAATCCCTTTCGTCTGATCATATGTAGGTGCAGGGGGCCAGGACCATCAAGCGGCTGGTATAGATCATTTTATAGTTTTAAAGTGGTCGCATTGTCATGTACTGTCCAATTTGTGGATCTCGCGAGTAGGGTGCGCACAGAATGTTCTGTGGCTCTTCTTGTTCTTACAGCATCTTTCCAGTCGTCACTATCTGTAGTCTGACAATCACTGAAATCCTTTAGGTTGTTTAATAGGTGTTGGTAATTCAGATGAAGGTGCCTTCCATCTTCCAGGCAGAATACATACGATCGCGAAATGACTAGTTTTTGGGCTCATGTTTGAGTAGTCTAGAACCACTTTTCGTTGTAAATATTCTATGATCATCTTCATTGAATGGTGAATAGGAATGTTTCTATTGGCCGACTTGTGTCTTTTCTTGCCTCGGCAACCTGACATACAGGCAAATGGGGCAGTCATGCCTTCAGCATTTTGACCTTGAGCAGCTCGGATGATGCTCTTCCATTTTTCAGTGGTGCCATCCTGTAATTCAAAACATCAATCCATAAATAATCTGTGAAAAACAATGACTGTTTCAGCACACGCTTCATTTTTTTACACTACCTTCTCCGCTATGGTATTCGAAAAGGAGAACCCTGTGTTTGAAATAATGTGTGAAGTCGTACTTTCTTGCAAAGGAGCAAATTCTTGGGAAGCATACTGCTCTTTCTCATCTGTGGATACTTCTAATAGAATTGTGTGGCTGGTTAGTATTATGATAAGCTGATCAATTAGATGGCAACTCGTCGTATGTGAAATAAGCTGCCGTTTGAGATAGTTGGAGTACCCATCGTACACCGCAAGGTATTGTTTCCAAGCGTGTGAAAAGAGGGGAATTCCGACATCGGTTCGTGCAATAAAGGGGGATGGCCTGTAAGAAGCGATGGTTCATGTCATTACCGCTAAGTAAATCGTCGGTACATTAAATATTCACATACCATTCTTGCTACTCGAACAACACGCCATGGCATTCTTTGGCAATTTGCTATCACCAAGTGATCTTTATGAACTCGTTGTACAATCGTTTTTTTTTCAACATCTTCAGAATTAAAGTTTATTTCTCAACACCCTTAGAATTTAGGCTTGGAATGAAGGCAGGAGTACACCGCCAACCTATTCGCAATCACCATAGACTGTCGCGCCACCAAGCGAAATTCCTCGGCATCCTCTCGAGGAGGGTTCGTAGGAAGACGCTCTCTTGTTGGGCTGTGCTAGCCTCAGTGTTAACGCGTTAGCAAAAAACGAACTCTATGTATTTTTAATGTTTACTGCAGCAGTCAATAAACTAGACCGACCGTGAGATGATAAATTTTATTCATTCTTGCCAGACGTGAGGCTTTCGGGAAGTGAGAAATGTAGCAACTTGCGCTTTCTTTTATAGCCCGCATCAGCTTCGCGAGGTTTTTTGTAGCCTTGTAGATCAGGTAAATGTTATCGTCCGACCATTGCAGTTGAAACCCACCATGTTTTAAGTGCACGTACCATTCGTCAGTGATTTGTGGTGCATGAATCCCATAAAAATCATTGAGCGCGGAAAGTCAATTGGGCTTGCGATTTTTTCTTGCTTGCTTTTAGCAGCAGATTAGTTTTAGCAGTGTTGTTGGAAGAAACTATGCCCCGCCACGGTGGTCTTGTAGCTAAGGTACCAGGCTGCTGACCCTCAGGTCGCGGGTTTGAATCCCGGCTGCGGCGGCTGCATTTTCGATGGAGGCGGAAATGTCGTAGGCCCGTGTGCTCAGATTTGGGTGCATGATAAAGAACCCCAGGTGGTCGGAATATCCGGAGCTCTCCGCTACGGCGTCTCTCATGATCATATGGTGGTTTTGGGACGTTAAACCCCACATATTAATCAATCAAATCAATTGGAAGAAACTATCGTGAAGACGAACAATTTTTACTGGGCGTAAGATTGTCAACGCACCTAGATTGACCGTCAGGTTGAATGACCAGCTGCTAACTGACGAAGAGGAAGTTGCACTTCATGCTCCCTTGTGCGTTAGTCTTTTCTCGTGCTCGTAACTCACTTTGGTTGTATTTATTGGACCAAATCATTAAGTTAGGTCAACATAAAAGCATATATAGTTTTTGCATGCAGCCCTACTACAGTAGGTTTTATAGAGCGCCACATGCCACCAACACGCTCGAGCCCGACCAGCGAATCAGAATGGCCAGAGCGATGAAACATGCAGTTAGGATACAATACACGCCTCTCTGCTAACTTCGCCCGCCCTTCATCGGTACATTCTGGATGCCGTTGTTGTTAGACAAACATTAGCAGCTTCGACATTGCAGAAATATTCTTGTTTTGATCACGCGTATGAAACCTGCAACATCATAGTGCAGTGACTTGCGCACGGTTAGAGTCTGAGCATGGCTGTGACACAAGAGCTACTCAATGGGAAGTTAAATGCTTGTGTTTCCTTGAAGAAGCAACTCCATGTTGCTGACAGCGCAAGTACTGACGACGGCGTAATATGTTTGCAAACCGTCGCCTCGCTAAACATTCCGTCCCATGCCGCCACGATACTCGCAAGCAGCACTACTGAGGTAAATCCGTCAAGTAGGCTTGGCACGAATATTCTCGCAGTGCCGTTCAGTTCATACGTCATTTCGAGTTCACGCAGTTTTCTGTAGAACGCGCAGGATCACGCAAGACATCGTTGATACACGGTCGATCAGCTGGCACTACCAACCTTCGAACTGCGGCAAAAACTTAGGTAGTGAACAATTAGCAGTTCGTATCGCTTAGGAAAGTACTTTGGTCTGAAATGCATAAATTTTACGATAAAGACTTCATCTAGTGAAAGCGGCACGGGGCGTACTTCCATGTCTGCTATCGTTTTCTATAGGAGTTCGCGGTTTGGTCATCCTCCTGGAGCTATTGAAACACGCAGCTGGGAAAAAAAATTGCAGCCTCATAACAGGGTCGCCCACTGCAACGAGATTGTCAATAGCATGATAACATGACTCGTGAGCCACAATAGCTTTGCATTCGCCTTGAGAGGCCATTATGCAAAGACCTCTGAGGGGACGACTACACGATCTGTTTCAAATGTTTTAGAGTAGTATGCATGGTGTATCTCCTGGGCTCAGTTTAGCGAAGAAAGGGTTGGTATGGTGTTCACAGGATGATGTAATGAACAAGATGATTCTGTAGGAGACGTTTGAATCCAATCCCACGTGATTTTTTTTCTGAAAACTCTGTTGATTTTCCTGCACGAGACTTTTGATAAGACTATTTGCGTAGGAATCACGAAGGAACAAATTCAGGAGCTCCAAACAACCAAAAGGTTAAGGTAGCTTCGCACTGGTGCTGCAAGCCCTGCATGAAAGAAGTGTGAAGTTGGGGGGTCTTTGTGTCTCTTCGGTACTTTCCAAGGATGTTAAAAAAATCGCTGGAGTGCAAATACTTGCCCACGAGTGAAGCCGTGCCAACCGTGAGATGGTGGCGGCGGCAGCCATTTAAATAGGGGCATGATGAGCTGTTGGCGTTCGGTTATTGAGAAAGGGAAGTTTATTGTACACTTAACTTGTACATTCACAAACAAAACGTTGAAAACAAGCAAAGACAGTGTATACATCTTACAAATGAGCACCAATATTTAATTTATCACTGGGTATCCAAATGTTACAAGTCAAAGTACAATTAAAATGAATCAAGTCAATCGCATTTTACAGAATACCACGTATGCATGCGTACAAGAGTGGGCGCGTGGCTAGTACGGAACAACAGGAAACTTCTACTGTCCCTCCCTTCCTCTGAAAAAACGTGTGTGCCATCATCGAAGGAAAGCCTCTGCGCCGTGCCTTCCCAGCTGCTGATCTAGGTAATTCCACACAATGAGCTGTATTTTCTAGAATGCGGGATAGGCGCCTCTATGAGATTGTGCCGTACTTTCACTAAACAGCGTCACCACCACAGTACGTACAAGGTCACTGTAAAGACCAGACTTGCAAACAGCCCACATTCTGCTCCCATGCGCGCGCATTGTGCGAAAGCCAAAGAGGCGTTGTACCATGCGCCAGACGCCTTTCGCCACCGAGCTCTGAAACAGAGCATGTTCCACCGTCTCTCTTGCTGCAATTCGGACGGCGGTCATTTGGAAGGACTCCCCAATGTGTTAACCGGTCCCGGGTAGACAATGCCCTCCACCTTCTCAACCAGTCAAACTTGTGCACCTGGTTAGGTACGTGATTACAACACCATTGTTTCCAATTTTTCGGGCAGGATGTTTCTTCTTCCTCTTTGCTCAGTGTGCTACATGTCACCATTTCGCTTATTTCCTGTGATGAAACATCTTCCAGACTGCATGCTCCTATTGATTCCACTGTTCGTTTTAAGTCACTGGCAGCTCTATAGAACTTAAGCGAAATTTCTCCGCGTGGTCCGATGATGGATTTGCCGTGAAAGTACCTTTTGTTGTACTGCTCCAGCACATCAAGACCCTATACCCGGAGTAATTGCCGTCATCGAAGAGCGTTCATGTTGTTTTTGCAGACAGCGCTCTCGTGAATGTTGGTATGTCTAGAATACCCAGGCCTCCATGGTTTGCGGGACGCTGTAAAAATTTCCTTTGTACCTTTGCTGGTTTTTCTCTCTAGAAGAATGTCCTCGCAAAAGAGGCTAGGCGTCCTGTTACACAGCGAGATAGAAGGGTAATGTGTGCTATGTAAAACGCAAAAGCGCATGCCTGTGTCTTCATAACTCTTGCTTCTGCCGTTCATGACAAGTTGAAATGAGTGGCGGCTGATATTACATCGGTGGATCTGCTAAGTACGTCATCCCAGGTCCTTTTTGAGACATCTCCTTCTTCAAATCAAATGCCTAGCACCTTACCAGCTTGAAGATATTCGACGTCTTCTGGCAATAGTTCTCTGAAGCACCAAAGCGCAGTGCCTTACGTTTGGTGGTGTTTAAAAGAGCACCAGACAAATTAGAATACTGAGCAAAAGTGTCAAGTGATGTGCTATAGCTATACAAGTTACGAAAAAATACCTAAATATTGATACGTGTATAGAACTGTTGCTCCAGCACAAACACTGAAATGACACCCAAAAGGAGGAAGATGACAACGTGCTTGTTGTGGGTTGGAATCTCGAGCTTCCCCGCTGGCCTGCATGACTGTGCGCTCTGTACAGCGTTAGCGAGACCCGCTGCCGACGAATAAATCTTCCGCGTAACATCTTTTTGGTGGAAGGTGCGGGGTATTCACACAACCCGGCTCTGGAACTCTGCAGTGGACGCCACCTTTGTCAAGACGCAATGCCTGAAACCGGCACTCAGGCCTCGCAGTCCCCGCCGGCTTCGTCACCTGTGACCCCCCCCCCTCCCCATATTTTCGACCCTGGCACGTTTTCCGGTACGGACAGCATGAACGTCGAAGAATGGCTCGCATTATTCGAGCACGTCAGCAAGCACTACGGGTGGGACGAGACGCTTATGCTGGCAAATATTCTTTTCGACCAACGGGGTATGGCACACGCCTGGTATAAGACGCATGAAGAAGAATCAATCAGCTGGGATGTGTGCAAGCAGAAGCTTCGTGATTTTTTCGGTCGGCCAGATGCACGTCATATGGCACCCAAGCAGGAACTCACGTCGCGTGTGTTCAATCATCGACGGAGTCGTACGTCGCATACATCGAAGACGTACTGGCACTGTCTCGGAAGACTGACAAAGACACGACGGAGGCGGAAAAGATCAGCAACGTGTTCAAACGCATACTCATGTGTAAGAACTGCACCACTGTCGACTGCATCATATCCGAATGCCGACGATTTGAAAAGGCTGAAAAAAGGCGAATAATGCACCACTTCGCGAGACTTCCGATCACCGCTGCTACTTCGTCTTGCGAAGACTCTGCGAAGCCCCGTCCACTTGCGCCTCCTGCCATTATCGCAAGGACTGTGCGCCAGGAGCTGGAGGCCATGGCATTCGCTTCCTATCAATCCTCGGCGCAAGACAGCTGGGCAACAGTCTCGCTTAATCAAGCCATCCTACGTCAGGAGTTTGCCAACCTGGGCGCCCAGGTTCCCCAGCCCGGCAGGCACATGCCGCAGCCCATGAGCACTCCCGTCCTCAAGGCTGACCACGATGCTGCTTCACTTCTCGCTGCGGCAGCTTCGGCTCCACCGTTTGCATCACACTACCGAAATCCATTTGAGTGGCGCACACAAGATGACAGACCCATCTGCTTCTCTTGCTCTCGTGTTGGGCACATCACCCACCATTGCCGCAGCAGATGGTATTGCCGGCCAAGCTTTACTAATGACCGCCGTCAGGATTGTGGACACTATTCGCAACTCGCTTTTCCGGACGACCATCTTCAGGACCCTTCACCTCGCCATTCATCTCCATGCTCCTAACCGTCCTACGCTGATGTCGTCGCCCACGAAAACTGGTCTAGCCGCTCGCCGTCATTTCAGGGCCACCCATCGCGCTTCCTCAACGCCGCCGCTCTCCGTCACTGGCCTATTCTGGTCATCATTCGGCAAACTGACGGGTGCAGCTCCTGGAGATGGCACTTCATTAATGACTGGGACCAAAAACCCTTCACTGGCTACAAGTTCAAGACGCAATTTAATTCGAGTTTTTAAATGCGAAGCATTTCTAAGTGAGCTTCAGTGACTTTGAGCGTATCTATCTATCTATCTACCTATCTATCTATCTATCTATCTATCTATCCATCTATCTATCTATCCATCTATCTATCTATCTAACCGCCTACGACATTTAGCTCTCCTGGCCGATTCGTTAATGGTATCAATACCAAATTCGGTATGGCATAACAAGACTGTATAACGAGCATAAGTGACTAGTCATAACATGACTATCGTCACATGTATGTCATGAATGTCATAATTATTATATCCAGGTCTTGCTGCTCTTGCGGTGGTTTCATTCACATGACATGTTGCAAAATAGGCAAGGTATGACATGGCTGCAGGGCGAACACAAGTAACAGACGCTAACGTGAAAATCATGACATGCATTTCATGTAAGTCATGAGTGATAACTACGCGCCATGCTCACGGTACGCTTGCAGTCGTTTCTCTGGCTTCACATATAGCAAATTTAGTGTTACGGCACGTGAATGGATGACGAAGGTATGTAACTGGTGCAAACATGATAATCATGAGATGCGTGTCATGTGACAACATGACTACATGCCACACTCATGATGCACTCGCGGCTGTTTCGCTAGCTTCACATACACCAAATTTGGTATTACAAGACGTGTATAGATGACGAAGGCATATGACTGGTTCAAACATAATAATCATGAGACGCGTGTCATGTACCAACATGACTACATGCCACACTCATGATGCGCTCCTGGTCGTTTCCCTAGCTTCACATACACCACATTTGGTATTCCGTGACGTGAATGGATCACGAATGTATGTGACTGTTGCGAACATGTTAATCAGGAGATGGATGCCATGTAACAGCAGGACTACCTGCCACACTCATGATGCGCTCACGGCCGTTTCGCTAGCTTCACATATGTCAAATTCGGTATTACGGAAGGCGAACGGATGACATATGTAAATGACACGTCCAAACATGATAATCGTGACATGCGTGTCATGTAACAATAAGACTACATGCCACACTTTTGATGTGCTCGCGGCCGTTTCGCTAGCCTCACTTATGCTAAATTTGGTATTACTTCACGTGAATGGATGATAAAGGTATGTGACTGATGCAATCATGGTAATCATGAGTCGTGTCATGTAAGAACATGACTATGTGCCACACTCAAGGCACCAAAACACTTCGACGGGGCCCGGCGCGCGTGCGCGCCGACATTCGTTTGGTCGCGTCACGCTCGCGATGCCACGCCAGGCACGGATCTGCCTGGAATATACTCGCAGGCGCACGCCCCGATGTGTTGCTTTGACGCATGCGCGTTTGAGCGCACCCGGCATTCTTCCGTCGCGAAGTTAAGCAGACGCAGTGCTGTCGAGGTAACGTCGTCGGCGCGAAATGCAGTCGCATTTTGAGTCGGTTACCGCCGGGCCGGACCGTCAGGTGGCGCCGAGGAGTGCCCACGCGTTCACATCGGCTCCGTCAATCATCGTACCTAGCAGCGGTTAAAATCATGTGACTACCAGTGAAACTACGGAAATTGTGCAGGAAGACGTCAGGTACACGCTGACACCACCTTTTTGGACAAGCGATTCCTGTTTCTTCTGAGAAGTGAAGACCTTCGGCAGAGCATGCCAGCCCGCCACGCTAAGCCTCGCGGCGAAGCGGAACGCGAAGTCCTGGCAACCAGCTCTCGGCCCACGCGTCGCGCTGCACCTGCCCGAACCCTAACGGACAACGACCCGGAACTAGCCCAGGCACTTATGGATATGGATGACCAAGACATCGAAACCCAAGTGAGCTATGCGGTGGACGTCAACGAAGATTTCCTTTCAGCTGACGAGGTGCTACAAGGGGAATCTACTAGCGACGCCGAGATCAAGGAAAAAGACTCTGCGGAAGAACGCGACGACGAAGCCAAGAATGGTCAGTGGCAGGTAGCTATGTCATTTCGACAGCGAAAACGCATCAGGAAACAAGAACGCGCAGCGAGTGATGACAGCGTTGCTCGAGGCGTAACTGAGAGCAACAGCTCCGGCGCTAGAACGCTTGCAGAAGAGCGACGCAGAAGAGCATCTGAAAGGGGCTGACGACGAACGCGCGCGGCACCACTGCCTAAAAACGATATGAAGATTATCATGCGGCCCAGACCAGGGTGTGTTGTGAAAGAACTGAAAGCATACCAGGTTGCGCGAGCGATAGAACATGCGAGCGGTGACTCGGAGGCCTGTAACAGCCACAAATTTCTGCTTCGCCTTCGCAACGGATCAAACATAATTATTGCAAACACTCCGTACGAAGATGTAGCAGAAAATATCTTGAAGATAAAGACACTGGAGCTCAATGGCACCAACTATACCGTAAACACCTACATATCCACTCCTGCTGGATGCTTGAAAGGAGTGGTACAGGGATTATAACGCGAAACGCCAGAAGCTGAACTCCTGAGCCATCTCCGAGTGCGCACTCAAGGAGTGACAATTGTTCGAGCCCGCATGCTCGGACAGTCACAAACTGCAGTGATTACGTTCGATGGACCAATACTGCCGCGCTTCGTGTATTATTACGGTGGCGAAATGCCGTGCGTGCCTTATCAACCCACACGGCAGTACTGTAAACTCTGCAAGAGCCGGAGACATAGGACGGATGTTTGTCCCACACCAATGAGAAATGCGTGCAGCAACTGTCGCCTAAGAGACCCACCTGAGGACCACACTTGCGATCCGGAATGTGCCCTGTGCGGAGGACGCCATCCCACGGCGGCATCGGAGTGCACCAAAAAACTCAAATGCGTCCCTCAAAAAGGCCGGTCGCTGCTGTCGCACCAACACAGCACACCACAAACCGCTGGCATACTCAATAGACACTGGTTCACCACGGACCGCGAGGACTCTGCACCGCCAGGCGGGGCCCGTTCCTGTTCCCGATCCAGGTCCGGCTCTCGAGACTGCTCCAACTCCAGGAATGGTGGCCACAAGCAGGCCCAAGCAAAGCAACAAGAGCACAAGGGCAAGAAGGCGCAGAAGAAGGAAGCAAAGAACCAGGTGAGCTGGGCAGCAAAATCCTCCCTACACTCACACTAAACACCACAACTCACGCGCTTATAACGTGAGTTAGAGATAATGCGGGGCGAATAGGTGACCTAGAACGCGAAAATAGTGAACTAAAAAAGCAACAAACGCAGCACCCGCAACAAAACTCTATACCCGCCCAGAGTGGCCAGAAATTGCAGACGCAACCGAATGCAGGAGGCGACTCAATGATTACGTCGTCAATGCTGAAAGAAACATTGAAGGAAGTTATACCGACAGTTATAGAGCAAGTAATGATAAATGTAGATAGAAATCCCGAGAATCTCGACAAGAAAATCCAGGCACAACACGTCGAATGCACGAAAGCCTTGCGAAACCATGCCACAGGCATCAACGTCAGAGAAAAAGCTGGGAAAATTCACAACAGGCCCGGATTGTCGGTCATGAACCAGGAGACGCATAATGGCTAATCATCAAACGCAGCGGTCAGAAAAGTGCGAAATATAGCAGTGGAACTGCCGTGGTTTCCGGCAGAAAAGAGGGCAACTGTTGCAGCTGGTGGCGTCGCAACAAAAACTCCCAAGCATTTCCCCGAGGGTGAACATGGTTAAGTGTGAATACACGGGGTGATGCTATGAGGGGTATTTATTAATTCGCACTATTATATTTATTAATCACACTATGGTGCCTTTATGGTGTAATGGTTCCTGGGAATCGCAATTTGATCACACGGGAGAGTTTACGTTAACTCACTGGCGAATGCCAACGGATTTTAACTTCACTCCCCCTCACGACCCACTCCCGACGGGAGACTGAGAGAGAAGGTGGGCGTGCGAGAGAGAGGGGTGCGCGCGCAGCTGCAGCGAGCGAGGAGAGCGGAGGAGCGAGCGATGGGGGAGGGTGTATAAGGCGCGTTACTGACACCGATATCAGCGTCGCGTCCTTGGCTTATTCGGTAGAGCGTCGCGCTGCGGCCCGCCAAGTCCTCTTTCTTTTAAAGATAGAGAGAAGACTGCGGACGCCGCCGACGGCAGTGGATTGTTTGGGGTCGCTTATAAAGTGTATTCACACTTAAAAGCCACCTGCTGTCATAGCAGTCCAGGAAGCCGGAACACAATCAAAATTACGGGGCTACGAAACTTATAGTACCGGGGACGCAGAATGGAAAGTTGCTACATTAGTCAATAACTCAATTACAGCAATATGTCATCAGCCCATTGAAGAGGCGGATATCCCGCATATCATAACAGAAATAACCTACAAAGGGAGCCATGGAAAGAGCGCCTTCATACTTAATATCTATAGTCCTCCAAGACAAAAGAGAGCAACGTTCGGCAAGCTCTTTCAAGAGACAGCAAAACTGGCGAAAGGGAATTCATTAATCATAGTTGGGGACTTTAATGCCAGGCATGCAAGCTGGGGATATAAGATGCAAGACACCAAATGCAATAATATCGCAAGACAAATAGAGAAACTGGAAATGACTCTGTTAACTGACCCTGCAATACCAACGAGGACAGGCAACAGCGTATCCATGGACACAAGTCCAGACTTGACGATAGTACAAAACTGCCACAGCGTGGACTGGTATAACACCCTTGAAAACCTGGGCAGTGATCATTACATACTAAGCACCACAATCCGCACCGGCCGAATCCGCAAACACATCGGCACAGCCAAAATTACAGACTGGCATGCATATAGAAAAGCGCTAGAAGGGCACGTGACCGCCATAGACGACTTGGACGAGTGGTGCAAAGTAATTCGAAATGAAAAGCAAATGCACACTAAAACCGTCGCCAGAACAGATGATACCCCTGAAGTAGACGCTCACCTTCTCCACCTGTGGGAGGCAAGAAGAAACCTCACTAAAAGCTGGAAAAGGCAAAAGCGAAATAAGAAACTCAAAGCGAAAATGGAAGAAATAACGCGGCAAGCCGAACAGTACGCTAATCAACTCGAGACAGCCAACTGGGAACAATTTTGCGATTCACTAAATGGAACCCTGGGAACAGCAAAGACATGGAATATCCTAAGAGCCATGATTGGCTGTGGTGTTTGCGAAATACGTAAGAAGCACCGGCAGCGCCACCGTACAAAAAGAAGTTTATTGTACGCAACACATCGAATATATACATAAAGGACAGACGCGCCCCATGGGGGTGAAAAAACACAAAGTAAAAACTGAAACTGAATATAACATTGGCCCTCTGAAAACTAAACGCGAAGGACAAAAATCTCTAGAAAGATTATTGCACACATATCCAGGCACACGAGATGACCTCCTTCAAGACATCCATATTAAGTGTCTCGGCGCCCGAGCCATCACAGCCCCTTACCAGGCTAAATACACTGGGCTCCCAAACTCAAAACTGGATGCACCTTTCACGCATGCCGAGGTCAGAGCGGCAATCGTCAGCATGAAATGTAACACAGCGCCTGGGGCGGATCAAATGACCAATGCCATGATTCACAACATGAATGAAGAAGCCATAACAGCGCTTCTAAACTTCATTAACAAACACTGGGTGAATGGCACTATACCTCAGCAATGGAAGCACGCTGTAATAGTTAGATACCCAAACCAGGAAAGAAATTGGCAATAGAATACCTCAGACCAATCTATCTTACCTCGTGCTTAGGCAAACTGTTTGAGAGATTAATAAATTCCAGACTTCAACGGCACCTTGAACAAAATAACTTGTTGCCAAACACCATGTTTGGTTTCCGCTCGAACCTTTCGACACAGGACATCCTTCTGCTTTTAAAGGAGGAAGTACTAACAAATGCTCCAAAAGCAGGAGAAAACATTGTCATGGCCATCGACATAAAAGGCGCTTTCGACAACGTAAGCCTGAAGGTCATATTAGATGGGCTAGCAGCGACAAACAGCGGTCAAAGGACATACAAATATGTACAAAACTTTCTTACTAAAAGAACCGCTGTTATCAGATTAGGAGAAGACGAATCCAATGTCTTCCACCCACCGAGCAAAGGCACACCACAAGGCACTGTGATCTCGCCTACGCTATTCAACATAGCCATGATTGGTCTAGCCAAAAAACTGGAAGGTATTCCCGACATCCGACACTCCTTCTATGCGGATGACATCACTATATGGACAACCAAGGGTAGCTTGGCAGAAAAAGAAGAGCGGCTTCAACTGGCAGCTAAAACCATCGAATATTACACTAAAGAAAGGGGACTTCAGTGCTCAGCAGACAAATCTGAACTCATTCGGTTCTCCAAGAGTAAAAAACAAAGGACAGACCCGAGCCTCCGCCTTAAGGTCAAGCTAGATGGCAATATTATTCCAGAGAAAACGACCGTTCGAATCTTAGGGATGTGGTTACAATCCAATCAGCGATGTCTCCACACACTGAATATGCTTAAACGAACAGCTCAACAAACTGTTCGTATGATAGTTAGAATAACGAACAATCGTGCTGGACTGAAAGAACAAGACGTGCTTCGTTTGGTAAAGAGCTTAGTCATCAGCAGACTAACATACTCGCTACCCTACCACAACATGAACAGAGAGAAGAAAGAAAAAGCAGACAAAATAATAAGGATGGCGTATAAAGCGGCTCTGCGACTACCACAAAGCACTTCAATTGCGAAGCTATTAGCGCTCGGACTTCACAATACATTTGATGAGTTGGCTGAGGCACAAGTAACCACCCAGATTAACCGCCTGCTACAGACGCCAACCGGAAGAAAACTTCTTCAGAGGATCGGCCTCGGTGAACAAGTACAGGCACATGGAAGAGCTGAGGAATTGTCGTGCTCAGTCAGAGCCTGGTACAAAATATGCCCCCTACCGAAGAACATGGACCTAGTTTTACATGCTGGAAGACGTAAAGCAAGAGCCGCTTACATAGATAAAAAGACAAAATATTTGAATACGGCGAGATTTACTGACGCTGCACCATGTCAGGCAAATGCAAAGAACATGGTGGCCGTGGTCACAGACCGAAAAGGAAACGTCACAAGTCGTGCCTCCATAGCCCAAGCCTCTATCACAGAAAAGAAGGAGATAGCGATCGCACTGGCAATCAAGGAGAGCAGGGAGCGAAAAGGCCCAATGACAATAATCACAGATTCGAAGGCTGCATGTAGAAATTACGAAAAAGGTAGAATATGTATGAAGGCCTTCCAAATTCTAACCAAAGCTCATAAGGACTTCCCTATTGAATACACCCAAACCATTATCTGGGCGCCAGGGAACGAGGGCGTAACCGGGAACCAGTTTGCGAATGTGGCGGCTCGAGGCTTCACAAAAAACTGAGCTTCCTTGCACACTGCAATAGAGGATCCAACGCCCCTAGACCCTAACTTTGGTACAATTCTTCAGTATTACAGAGACAATAGAAAAGTGTATCCAGCACAGCATAAGAAACTCACAGCAATTAAATCGGTGGCATTACGCAGAATCCAAACAAACACATACACAAACTTACACAGGCTGCATGTATTCTACCCCACAGCATACAAAGTTATATGTCCGTTGTGTGGGGCCACATCAACACTGTTTCACATCACGTGGGAGTGTACGCATCACAATGAAGAACACCACAACATGAACAACACAGAGGAACAGTGGGAGGCGCTGCTGTCCAGCTCCGCCATTGTTGATCACCGCTGGCTGGTCCAACGGGTAGAGATGATGACTAGTGCCAGCAGAGCCCTGGAATAGGGGCCCGACCATTTGGAATGCTCCGCGTTATGAGCAAATAGTTTTTTCTCTCTCTCTCTCTACCGCCGGGCCTCGCCGACAGACGCTGGTCGCGCCTAGAGTCAGACAATAGAGTGCTCGCGTTTTCCTAGCGTAGCGTCGCTGCGCCCAGCGTGGGCACGCGTCAACGATACGTGCGCTCGCCGCCATTTCGCTAGCTTGACATATACCAAGATTGGTATTACGGAACGTGAATGGACGACTAAAGTATGTGACATGCACAAACATGATAATCATTATATTCGTGTCGTGTAAAACATTACTACATGCTACGCGCGTAGCGTACTCGCGGCGGTTTCGCTAGCAACACATATACCAAATTCAATATAGGGGGACGTGACTAGATGACCAAGGTAAATGACACGTCCAAGCGTGATAATCATGACATGAAAGTCACTTACAGCATCATTTACCTCCTCCTCGTAATATTGTGCTGATTTTAAAGTTACGTATTATGCTTCCTCATTCGTGCTTCCCATATCAGCGATTCCCACTATACGTGGGATCTGCCAGTTTTTTCTTGATTACCTCGTCATTACTGCTCGTCACTTTCTTTCTCGTGTGGTTGATGATCTACTTCAATCTTGCGCTACCCCTCACAACTTCACCACATCTTACCACCCTCAGACTAATGGCCTTCCAGAGCGTCTCAACCACCCACTGACAGACATGCTTTCTGAGTATGTATCTAGCGACCACACTCATTGGGATATAGCTCTGCCGTTCGTCACCCTCGACTACAATTTGTCACGTCATGAAACAGCCGGCTACTCACCATTTTATCTACGTTTGGACGTCATCGTTATCTACTTTTAGGACGCCCGGGTGATGGCATTCTGAGCGTACGAAACGGAGGATGGATGACCAGAAAAAGCGGGGTGTCGTCATGTATCTATCTATCTATCTATCTATCTATCTATTTTTCTATCTATCTATCTTATCTATCTATCTATCCGCCTACGACCTTTGGCTCTGCCGGCCTTTTCGATAATGGTATCAATACCAAACTTGGTATGTCATAACATGACTGTTTGAAGAACATATTTGACTAGTCAAAACATGAAATTTATGACATGTGTGTCACGAATGTCATGACTTACATGTCGTGGTCCTGCAGCTCTTACGGTGGTTTCGTTCACATGGCATGTTGCAAAACTGCTATGGTATGACATGATTGCATGGCGAACACAAGCGACAGACCCTAACATGAAAATTATGACATGCGTGTCATGTAAAAACATGACTAAATTCCACACTTATGATGCGCTCGCGGCCGTTTCACTAGCGTAATTTATACGAAATTTGGTATTACGGTACATGAATGAATGACGAAGATATGCGACTGGTGGATACATGATAATCATGAGTTGCGTGTCATTTACCAACATGACTACATGCCACGCTCATGAAGCGCTGGCGGCCATTTCTCTCACTTCACTTATACCAAATTTGGTATTACGGGACTTGAATGGATTACGAAGGTATGATACTGGTGTAAAGATAATAAACGTTAGATTCGTGTCATGTAAAAACATGACCGCATGCTACGCTCATGATGCGCTCGCAGCCATTTCGCTAGCTTCACATGTACCAAACTCGGTATTACGCTACGCAAACGAACGACATAGAGAAATGACGCATCCAACCATGATATTCACATCATGCGTGTCAAGTAACAACATGACTACATGCCACACTTATGATGCGCTCGCGGCCGTTTCGCTAGCTTACCATATGCCAAATTTGGTATTACGTGACACCAAGAAATGGCGAATGTATGTGCCTGGCCATAGCCTCCTTTATTTTCTGTGCCTGCGCTTTGCCGCCGGGATCAAAGGGAGCCGACCGTCAGGCTGAGTTCCCGCAATCACCACCAGGCGGCGCTGCCTTCCCAGAACCGGCAGAGCCTGTTCACTGACTCCGGTGCTACCGCCGGCACTGACGGGTGGGTCCTTCGTTGCGCGTTTGTAAGCGCGGCAAGCTTAAAAAACAAAAGTGTGATACCACTCCCGTGTGTCACTTAAATATTTAGGAGAGAACATATGCAAGAGAGAAAGAATAAGTACGCAAGATAGCGCATTGAACAGAACACCATACCTTCAAGGAAACGGTAGAGAAACTTGTTTATTGCGTATTAATTCATTCGCAACCTGCGGAAACGAACAAGAGGGCGTCGATCAAAACGTTCCTCACACGCACACAGTCTGACGAGCTTTAGTACCCTCGTTGACACTGTTCACAAGCAGCAATCACAATTTTAGCACTTTTCGCGAAAGTGGCTTCACTTCGAAGACCCTCAAAAAGTCATGCTTGTCCGTCACTTTCATTGCAAAATTCGTGAAAATGGGACGGAAGAACTTTGTGAGCTGCACATCCAGGAGCTTTTCATGGTGCCCAGGCATTGTACACACGAGAAGATTGCGCTCGCGAAGTACATTGGCAGCGTTGTCCACGGCCTCTTTGAGCGGGTGCTTCAGCTGTCTTCTTTTCGCTAGCACAACCTCAATGTACTTTCTCAGGCAGTAGAGAACGTGTAGCAACTCTCCAGATGGGTAGAGGAGCCCGCCCCTGTCTTGATGTTTGATCAGGGCATCTGACGTCCCTGAAGAACCCGGCTTTGTCAGCAGGCTCAAGCACTCTTCGCAGGAGGTCCTCTCACCTATGGCTCTTGCCAGGTAGCCTCCGACCATAGCTAGAGCCGCTATATCTGGCGTCGGAAGTAGTTCGTTGCCCTCGCTCAGGTTCTCTGATAGCGCTATTAACGCTTCCCTCGGGAAATGTTCCGCAGCCTGCACAGCAATGACTGGCTGATCTCGCAGCATTGCCGACGAAGAATTGCTGTTTTCCACAGAGATGACATTACTGCAGTCAGATTTGGAAGCAATGCCCGTTTTCAACATTTTCTCGATTCCAGACAGAACAGCTCTGGCATCTGTTTGGTCGTTGCTCCCTGCTGACTTTCTCAGCCACCCGAAGAACGACTCAATGGGGTCAGAAGACATTTTCCTGGTCAGCACAAAAAGAAAATGACTCTCTGTCAACAGATACCGAACGCACTCGACATTAGAATGTGTGGTCATGACCAAGCCTTGGTATGTTTCCTTTGTCAAGAAGTTCTTTGCAAGGCATTGGCGTTTCATGGTAGAAAGATAGTCTATGAAGGTTGTCTCTAACCACTCCAGGCGCTCATCGCTCTCAGAGTCAAACTGCCTGGAGTCTGGGTTGTTTTGATGGATGTGTTGGGAGCAGTTGCTCACATCCATCAACAGAAACCACCGATAGACAGTCTCCATGAACTCAACCGTTTCGTCAACTTCCAAAAACTTGCATCGCAGGTGTGCCCCGCCTGCTCCTTCAGAAACGAGAGAAACCGTAAACTAACATTCCTGATTACTTAGCGAAATTCGCTGATAGGTGCGCGGAAAAGCCTCACGAGAAAGAAGCGCGAAAAATGATAGCAAAGCATGAAACCGGCCCTGCAAACACGAGGTGCAAACGACGTTGTTTGTTTACACGCACTCACTTATTGCCGCGTGTCATCTGTTCACGCAACACAATGAAGACACAGTTAAATATCATACTTGCTGAAAGTACTACGCTGCGAAGATAGGTGCGCGGAAAAGTATTGCCAGAAAGAAGCGCGAAAAATGATAGCCGCGCTTGACAACGGCCATGCAAACGCGGGGTACAAACGACGTTGTTTGTTTATACGCACTCAGTTAATGCCGCGTGTCATCTGCTCACGCAACACAATGAAGCAACAGTTACAATTATACTTGCTGAAAGTACTACGTACCGTTTTGGTCGTAAATAATTGGTGTTGCAAACGTATGCGACACGAACAAAGGTTTCCTGGAGATGCGTCGCCGCGGCTGAATGCGCCGACTCGATTCTGGGATGCGAGCGCCCCTGGCGGACAGCAGACGCAAAAAGAGAGGAGGATGCGGGAGGCGGCCGAACGGGCCCGGCAGACTGACTGCGCGGGCACAGAAAATAAAGGAGGCTATGGCCTGGCGCAAACATGATAATCATGAGATGCGTGTCCTGTGAGAACATGACTACACGCCTCAGTCAAGGTGCCGATAAATATCGACGTGACGCGGTGCGCGTCCTCACCGGCGTTCGTTTCGTCAGGTCACGCCGACGTTCCCACGCCGGCCACCGCTCCTTGCCATAAATTCTCGTAGCCGCGCGCCGCGCTGCGTTGCTTTGACGCATGCGCGTTTCAGCGCGTCCGGCGTCTCTTCGTCACGAAAAAGAGGGAGACGCAGTGTTGTCTTCGTAACGCATCAGCGCGAAATGCACCACGACGCATTTTGCTCCTGTTGCCGTCGGGCCGCGTCGACGAACGCAGGTCGCGCCGGTGGCGCCTCACGTCAGACTTTAGAGTTCTCGCGTTTTGCTAACGTAGCGTTGCTATGCCCAGCGTTCGCACGCGTCAACGCTACAGTGGAGTATATGATACGCTCATAGCACGCTCGCGGCCGTTTCGCTTGCTCCACATATCCCAAATTTGAAATCAGGCGGCGCGAATAGATGATGAAGATAAATGACATGTCCAAGCACGATAATCATGACATGGAACTCATGTACGGCATAACTTACCTCCGCCACGTAATGTTGTGCCGATTATAAACTGACATATAAACCTTCCACATTCGTTCTTCGCATATCATCGATCCCCACTGTACTTGAAATCTGCCAATTTTTTTCTATCTTTCTTTACTTTCAAGATATTTTCCGTGTTGTCTTCTCTTCTTACTTCTGTGCATTACTATTTTAACACGAGAATCGTTTATGTTGGTGTTCAGTAAGATTTAGGTTACGTATTTCTGTCACAGAAATGAGGTCGAAAAAATACGCACGATTAGAAGACAAAGAAAAACGTTCCGTCAACGGGAGTTATACTCAAGACCCCTGGGCCCGTGATAACAAATGCCGTGCACGTTATATACTGTGCTTGTACTCTTAGAAAATACGCCTTTTGTATGTATTACTGTCCCCTCACAGCTTTCTTGGTTAAGTGCAAAAAGGCATCATAACCGTAGCATCCTGATTAGTTCTTTCACCGCATCGTTCCTAAGCTTCCGTCCAACCCATTCGGCGATTTGCTTGCAGATGTGCAATTTCCTCCACGCTTCAACACACCCCCAGGTGGCGCTCTTACTTTAAGCGATGGCTATTAGAGGGACGTGGGCTGGGCTTCAACCTCTCTTTAGTCAAACAAGGAAAACTTATTGATCAGGCACTACCAGCATTAATGTACGCAGATGATATAGTGCTAATGGCCAACAACAAGGAAGATTTGCAGAGATTGATGGACATCGGCGGTAATGAGGGAGATAGGTTGGTTTTTGGATTCAGTAAGGAAAAATCTGCAGTCATGATTTTCAATGACAACGAAGGTAGTGAGCTTAGGATACAGGAGGTCACGCTAGAGATAACCGATAAATACAAATATCTGGGCGTATGGATAAGCGATGGGACCGAATACCTGAGGGAACACGAAATATACGTGACGAGTGAAGGTAACAGAAATGCAGCAGTGATGAAAAATAGGGCACTGTGGAATTACAATAGGTATGATGTTGTGAGAGGAATATGGAAAGGGGTCATGGTTCCTGGGCTGACGTTCGGCAATGCGGTCTTGTGCATGAGATCAGAAGTTCAAGCAAGATTAGAAATTAAGCAACGTGGAATAGGTAGGCTTGCTTTAGGAGCTCACGGAAATACACCAAATCAGGGA